>NC_081393.1:18129956-18254956 GCF_030684315.1 Stegostoma tigrinum
GTGAAATGTATTTTTGATGAGGAAACACAGCTTGCAACAAAGAAAATGTGTGCATTTACATGGAAGCAAACAGTCAAAAACTGAAATGGAGCAGTTTCTTCTCGAAGATGAATAAAACAGTTCATTGCAAAATACACAATTATTTGTGGAAAAGCAACATTGTCACTGAAACATCAATTCAGTTTTTTTTAAAGGAAGCAGTTCGCTGTGGTGACAAAAAGTTCTTAACATGAAAAGGAAGAGATGACAAAATATGACCTCAACCTAAGAAATTATCTGCAGAGACACCATCACGTCACTTGAAGCCAGCAACACTTTAGCAAAGTTCTTTTCAAATCAGACAAAAACAAGTTCTCAGAATTTTTTTAAATTACTTCAAATACTGGACAATCGAGACATTTTCAAATTTATTTTCATTTTGAATATTTCAAATATGTCTTTGATAAAAACTGTCTTCTTCCTGATGTATAAAAATGAATGTTTTTAAACAATCAATAATGAAGGCTTGACATAGTCTACAGTACGGCGCTAGTTCTACATGATATCTACTGCCAGGGTTTATGTGTCAAAAGGTGACTGCTAAACTCCATTAGTACTGTGTTTTGTATTTTGGTCATCTGTGGTGCATTTCCCTCCTCCAGTAATTTTGGCAGTGTTACAGACATTCTGTATTACCGTTGCAGTGTAAATCATCAGTACAGATTCAACTGCTAGTATGAACTTGTTACCCTTGTAGTAGAGATCGCTTGTGACTAGCCCAGGTGCTACTGTTGAACCCGTGGCATGTCAAGCCCTGTAAGGAATATTCAAGTTTCTTTTTTTAATTTTTTTAAAAAATGGTTATCCATGACGTACGATTTGACTTTTCCAGACTTGAGAATGTGCATTTGCTTTTAAACAGAATAATTGTATAAAAATTTCACGCAAACCACCATTTCCAAGAAACATTATTTATGTGCGCAAAGTTACTAGGGATTGGATAGAATAGATGAGAACCAAAAATAATTGATTAACCCAGCTAAAGCCGGCATTTTAAAAACAAGGGGTCAGCTTTTTACTGTTTTTTTTCCAAATTTTGTTTTGAGTTATGCAGGAGTTTAGGCTTTTTGAACTATTTATTTATTAGAGGCAGTAATTATTATTTTGCAGTATTTTCACTTTAAAGGCTCTGGAGTGTTCTATTAGAACAGATATTGGAGCCGTTTCCTGCCTGTTGACCCAAGTTGCTGGTGAGTCTGAACTGTTTTAAACGTTTGTCCCACGTTTGAACAGTATTGCAATTTGTGTGCATTCACTGTGGTCCCTTCGCTAGCTTTCTTCTCCGTATGTTAAAGATCAATTTTTTCCCCTAAGTAAGCCCCTTTTAAAAATTGTCATGTGTTGTCCAAATGTGTCAAAGCGTAGGAATCAAAGCCAGGACATTGACATCATGTTCGCAATTGAACAGTTTCCAGTTTGAATGTATTCTGATGTAAACAATATCTGAACAGAGAGAAAATGAAGTCAAGCTTTTGTCAGTTTGCAGTCAAGGACACCTGCAAGAAACTGCTGAGCAATATATATATCCTATAACGTTTCACTTTAATCCTGGCGGGTAAGTGATTACCTGTGCCAGATCTGGGTCCATTACACTTTGTGTATTTTGGTTTTCTGTTCCTTGGGCTGAGGAGTTGTGGAGGTAGCAGGATGCACTGTACGTATCCAGGTTTAAGGTTGCAGTCGCCTGGTGCCATTTTGCACCTTGTTTCTCCGTTTGACATGTCAGAAAAGATATCTGTGCATTGCCAAGTGGCTACCTTGTTTGGTACAGCAGTTTCCACACCTGCCAGTTAGTACTGGTGCAGTACTGGTTTGACTTTGAACTGAGCAGCTGCCGCTTGAATTAAATAGATCAGATGTGCTTTTAGTATAACCAAGGGAATGTCTTTTAGGCAGCACTGAGAATACAGGGAAGGGTGATCTTCCGAGGCAAATCAGGAGCCAATTTACTCATTACACATGCCCGGTATTTAGCAGACCATTTCACCAGTATGCACTGCTCAATATCAACTTATTCTTTTTTTGAAAAAGTTGCTTTACTCAAAATGAAAGTATACAAAGTGAGTGGTCCAGATGTTTTCCACAGTCGAGAGTATTTTCAACAGACACAGTGCAATAGCATCATTTAGCAATCAATTTTAAATGAGTTCAGAGTGCTTGCATATACAGCAGGGCTGCTGTTTCTTGCAACCCCTGTGTCACTATTGTTCTGCTGAATGGTGGCACAGAATTTTGTTTTAATTCTTTACAGTGGATAATGAATTTTAAAAAGGCTTTTGTTAATGTGGGATTTTTTAATCTCCTTTTTTTAAAACCAGTTATAGAATATATTTTATACACATTTCTAGACTTGATTTTAAGGCCTTTTTAAAAAAAATTAAAGTTTGCTGATCAATTATTGAGCCGTTTGGCTTTGTTCCCTTCATGGCTAAGGATGTCTAAGGCAGTCAAGCCCGTTTGGTGACATTCCATGTTCTGCTAACGAGTGAGAGATTCTGAAACAGAAATAGCTGAGTATGAGTAGAAAGAATCCTGTGCTTGGTTTGATAGGTGTAGTTTGATCTGAAGGGAAAAGCCTCTTTTCAGTGTTCGTTTCTGATTTCCTTTTAAATGAGCAGCAACTTTGAGGAAAATGAAAACTATGAGGAGCTTCTTCACATGGCTGGGGGATGGGCTACTGGAGCTCACCATCATGCTACATTTGGAATGCAGTTATAATCCCAGTTTTTGGCTTCAAAGTTAATGTTTCAGATTGATGGACAACCCTGCTTTGGGTACCAGAGCTGGAGATGTGGGATGGGTAGTAGTTTGAAAATGCCATTTCTAGTCTCTCCAAGTACTGAGACACGATCTGTGCTGCTTGAGAGGCAGAACTGTTTCGGGTGCATCTGACTTTGTCTGAAGTTACCAGCCAGCACTCAGCTGATTCTGTTTGAATAATATTAAACTTTCCTTTTAATGAGGGGAACTGAGTCCAAATGCAGAAAGTTTGACTGTGGAAGTGTGAAGATGATCATTATAATACTCTGATTTTTTTTGCCCTATTCCTCTGTATTGGATGAGTGTAATGCACATTTAAGAAAACTAGCTTATCTTTTGCAGTCCAAAATGTTCTACCAAGTCAACAATTCACTTGTATTAAGCTGTGTGGAAACAGAAAGCAGAATGAAGTTATATATGTGTCTCATTAGAGAAGCCTTTTCAGAATCCAGTTCATGATTTGGTGGGTGGGGGAGAAATATGATTAGTCTTGTAGATACGTAAACTTGATCCACCAGTGAAAAAGAGAGCTGCAACTTAACGGACTCTATTTCAGAAATACTATAGCCCTCTTACTGAGAAATAATGTATGGAAGGGAGGGAAAAAAACTGCTCACTGGCTTCTGTGGTTATTGGTGTCTTAATTACCATGAGATAACATGCTTTTGTGTGTGAACTGGTTATATAAGCAGATCAGAGAAGCCTCCACCTTCAGGCACCTATAGTGAGTCCCAGCAAAGTGATTGCATAACACCTGGTGTCTGTTTTTAAATGAACTAACCAATTCTTAAGATGTTTAGGTTGCAGAATTTTAAAAATTTTCACAATTTGACAGTTTTTATTTTAAATTGCAAATCATGTCTGCTGTTTACCTAATCTTGTGACAGACTAACCATTTTCAAGTGAGCAGCTCAGTGGATGTCTATGTTAGTATAATAGCTCTGATTATGTTGAAAGGTGGTGATTTGCAGCTTTGCTGCCCAGTGCTTTGGTCACTTTAAAAAGAGATTCCTGTCCAGCTTGTCAGATTCCTCAAAATCCCATGTCCTTCGACTGTGCTGCAGGTGCTTGGAGTGTGTTCATCCTCTTTTGTTGTAATGGTTGTGGTTTATTTGTTGATTCAGTCATGCTCAGCCTTTGGGTAATTATCTGTAAAGCTACCTGGAAACTTCCTCATTTCTTGGTGAGATGGTGATGAGCTAGCATCTTGAGGGTGTAAGTAAATATGGTGGGTCGATGCTAACACCACAACTCCTGTTGAGCTTACGTCTGTGGCAGCCAGTTACT
Organism: Stegostoma tigrinum; assembly: GCF_030684315.1. Taxonomy (NCBI): domain Eukaryota; kingdom Metazoa; phylum Chordata; class Chondrichthyes; order Orectolobiformes; family Stegostomatidae; genus Stegostoma; species Stegostoma tigrinum. Next base: position 18,134,043 of record NC_081393.1, read on the forward strand.
TACCCTGTTGTAGGGAGCTGCAGTTTGGCATTTCTAGTGTAGGACCTCCACTTTGCAGTCCTCCTGGCCCCGTGGCTCTTTGGTTGTAGTTTCCCAACTTGAGGCCACATATGTCTGACCTGTGGAATACAGTCAGCTGCTGAGCTGAGGGGTAGAGGAGGTGTTCATCTCTGAAGTAATCACACGTGCAGTTTATCAGTGCTGCCGAGTGAAGCATTGTTTAAGTGTTCATGATGTCCAGTGATTTCACTCGTAATGAAGTAAGCTTTTTCCTGCATTTGTCAAAATTGACTGTGAAGTTTCAAGTTTGTAATTTTATGCTGAATTTTGACACATGGAGAGATACCAATATGTGTAAATGATGAGCTAGTAATCTATACTAGAAGATATAACTATACTTGATCTACTCTAGGTATTTTGGTAATTGACTAAAATTGCTATTTTTGTCTTAGTTTGAGCGCTTCACTGTTCTGGTTTTTAGTTTATGCGTTATTTATAGTTTCTCCTCCTTTTCAAACATCTCATGCATTAGCTGAGAACCATACAGCTAGTTCCCAGATTCCTACTTCAACTGTTCCAGTCAACAGTTGTTGGGAATGGCAATGACGGGCCAGTCTTAATAGGTCTTTCAAGTTTGCATATCCCTCCTTCAGTGAGTTACAATGGGCATGCATCGTGTTCCTCACTAAGGAATTACCTCAGACTGTACATGGACCAAGATGCTACCCTGTCGTTAGACCTGGTTGGCAGTGCCAGCGTGGTCCCCGAGAGGTCTGAAGCTAACGTTTTGAAGCCCACGCTCCTCTGCTCGTTGCTGGGCTGGTTTGGAATTTTGGAAGGCTTTGCCATGTGTTAGAAACTATAATCTTGCATCCCCTTGCAGCGGTTTGATTATACACTCAGTCTGGCAACTTGGGAGCGTGACCATTCACTGCCGTTGCTGCATTAAAACTCTGGTATCTGCCTGTCTCCACGTTGAGGATGGCCCAATCCTCAACATTTGGTGCTCCAGTTCCTGCCCGCTGCTTTGGTCTACCGTAATCATGTTCGCCATAGAAATAAATCACACGGATGCCAGAGTTAAGCAGCTGCCTCAGCATCTTGGGAGTGTTTTCCTCTCTTGTCGAGGCAGGTCCACCAGCTGATTGAGTGAGTAAACTGCCCTGTTCCTCTGTTTCCTGGGGCCATTCCTGAATGGTGCAAGCACCTCGTGTGCTATTCACCCGGAACAGCTCGTTTTTAAATCATTTAACCTGCTTGTATATGGCAAGAAGAAAAAAAACAAGTTAGCATATGGTAAATTGTTAAAAAGGATTGAGCTTGATCTCCAAGAGCGCAAGAGGTCAGGTGTCCTCTGTGTTGGAGACCAGCAACTCCACATAGTTAATGGTTGTGTCTTCATTTTGTAAGTGACACTGCTAGGAAGGGGGGGCATGTTAGTCATGTAACCAGAAGGGTAACACTGTTACCCTGTTAGCACAGCATGGCAGGAAACCTTTTCAGCCTTTAAAAAGCAGTCAGTATGATTCAAGACTCCAGGTCACCTGACTGGATGATGACATCCCCAGTTTTCTTGAGTCTACCCAGCTGACTTGCTTTTATAATGTTGTGCGCCTAGCTACCTCTCTGATTTCTGTTGTATTCCACTTGAAAAAAAAATGTACAGTCGCATCTGCTTGTATTGTTTTTTTGCCATGTACATTAGGCTCAGACTGATATGCAGTTAAATTAGTGGCAAGATTTGTGAGAAGTCTATAGTTGCTTCGTGACAAAACAAATGATGAATATTTACATAATATAGTTAAATATGTACTGTGAGTCTTTTTATATATAATAGATTTTTAAAGAAATTTGAGTTTGTTACCCACTTCTGATCATTGCGTGACGCTGTATCAATGGTCTGTGTGCTTAAAGGTCAAGGAAAAAGGTTGAGTAGGTTTTTTTGGTGAGGAAAGGTCAGACAGCAAAGGTTGAAAACCCTGCCCTTGTGTTTTGGCCGGTATTGTCTGCTTTTCTGAAAACTTGATATTTAGATGGGGTAAAAACAGCTTTTGGCTTCTTTTCCAAGCCGGGTTGCTGATTTTTGATTGTCAGCAAGCAAGGCTCTTTATTTCTATGTCTTGGTTCCTGTCTGCTGTTCACCAGTACTGTCAGAGCCAGGGCATCCATGTAGATGTGTCACAAATGTATGCTATCTCAGGCTCTCTGTAAGTTGGCCTCATTGTCGAAGAGAGTGCTTCTGTACTGGGTTAAAGTGATTCCAGACTCCCGGGAGGTTAGCCTAGTACTGGTAACCAGTAGAGGCTCAGTGCTTCCTGTTTATATTGTCTAAACCGTTATCCCAGTACAGAATTGAATCTGAGGTGTGGAATCATTGAGGTGATTTTGACTGAACTGGCTGTCGGAGCCTGAGACAGGTGTCAGCCTCAAGGGGAAATAAAAGCCTGGGTGCTGAGGACAATAAAAACCAAGCTTATGAATAACATGGCTGAGGGTTGACCCAAATCCATACTTATTGTGTGTTACAGTAGCTCAGACAGTGTGCAACCCAAAACCACTCAACTGTTGCTTCATCGTTTCAAGTGATGAAGATCTTTCCAAATGTAGAACAGACTTCCTTCACCTCAGAGGTCTTGGTGTGTTTTTTTGAACTATTTAAAGTTGTTGGAGCACCATGTTGCATTTGGCCTTGGTCAGTCAGATATATTAATGTTTGCAGTTCACTCAGTTGGGTTTGATCATTCTTCTGATTGCACATTTTCTTTTTGATTTTTATTTCAAAGCATTTAAACCTGAAAGAAACAAAGCTTTTTTACTTGACCTTTAAAATGGGCATTTATTGGGAAAAAAAACACTAACTACAAAAGATTCTGTGTGCAGATTATTTCAGGACAACTTAACTAAACTGCCTTTTGAATTCTAATCAACCCCATGTTATGTTTGCTTATAATGTTTGAAGTGCCTACTGTGCCGAATGGGAAATTAGGCTTCTCAAAAAGCCTGGATGTGTAGAGGAGAGTAATATGGCATCTTTCTTTCCATCAGTCGCTTAGTTCTTGCACCAACTTCAGCTTAATGTAAAGAGATTGCTGCATTGGCATAAGTATTTCTGGATTTGCTGTTGATAGTGTGGTAACTTGCTCTAGTATGATTGAAAGCATGAGCAGAAGCCTGGTGCAACACAGCCATGGGGAGGGGGTGTTGGGGCGGGAGGGGGAAGGAAGGGCTTATGGAATTAACTGTTTTCCTCTTCCTTCCTTGAATTTGGCACCGTGAGGAGAAAAAAAATCCACATCATTTTAGGGGGAAAAAGAACTGCAAGTAATTTCAGTCATTGTAATAACAAAATGGGAACTTTCGGACTCTCGCATTCTGTGCTAAATGCAGTTTGATAATTGCCAAATCAATGGGCAGGCAGCTGTCCAATTGAGTTTGAGCTTCAAGTCGTGTTTACCACAGATGTTTGAAAAAGCAAAAGTCTTGACAAAATACAAACCATTTCACCCGACGAAATGTTTATTCCCTCCCCTTCCCTGATTGACATGATTAACAGGCTCCTCCTGACTGCAGGTATTTTTTCGAACACTAACGTGACCACCCTAGGTGAGTTGGAAAGCAGCTAATCTCTGACTTGCATTGAGCGCCTTGCACTTTATTACAGCTCGTTTAGTGTTGCGTCCCTCCCACATGCTGCCCTGTCGCACACCCTGCTGTTGTGTGCCGTGTTGCGTCGCGCTACTGGTACACAGACAAACCAGAAGAGCACAAAAAGAAAGGGCAGCTTAAAGTGAAATAGCCCTCCCCTCCCACCACCAGCTGTAGGTGGGGTAACTCGGGTGTGCAAGTGAGCAGGCATCGTCGATAAGGGAGATAGAAAAAGTCCTGACATACGAGTCTGTCTTTCCAGACAAATCTTTATTTTTTTACATGGAGCATTGTTGAATTTGTGCAAAATGAAATATATTATATTCCACTTAAAATGAAGCATATAAACAATACCACTGCATTTTGAGATGTTGTGAGGGCAGTGCTTGTAGGTGAAGAAACCTGCATGTCTTCCCTCGGTCTCAAAATTTAGCACAGTGCAGCATCCATGACCGTACTGCACAGGCGTCTAGTAGACCAGGGCATTCAGCAGGCTGCCCAAATTTGATGGGAGATGGCACAGCTAATTTGGAGTTAGCCTTTGCAAAAATGCTCTTGTTTAACAAGTGTCGCTTATTTAAACAAAACCCATGTGGTCTTTTTTTCAGAAAAAAACAAAATTGAGTCCCATTTTCTTGCTCCCCCGAAGCGGGAGTTAAATCAATAAGATCCCATGATCGCTTTAGATGACAATTTTGACCAATTCTGATACTGATATCAGGTCTTCACTTTGGTGTTCTTTTGTTACAATGGGTTTGAAGTAGAGAGAGTGAGTGCTACCAAATTAAGCCTGTGACTTTCCAAGAAACACAACTTTTCCTGCTGTGGTTTTAATGTGTTGCCTCATTAAAAAAAACTAAAAATCCTAAATTGAGCAGTGACTTGCTGTTTGTAAAGTGTATCTGAAGCGTAATGTGCATGATGTTGCATGGGGAGTGCACAGATATTAATTCTGGGCTTGCACGCTGGTGTAAATGAGTGCTGCCTGTTGAACAGTGTGCAGTATTTATTCTAACTCAAGTTTTTGTTAACAATGATCCACCTTTATTTGTTACTAATAAAACCGGCATTGCAAAGGAAATGTTTCATTTTAAAATGAGCGTTTTGCTAAAGCCATTTCACTGGACTTGGTGATGATGTGTCTGTAAGGGGCAAGCCACTGGATATCACACGCACCTCTGTCATCTTGGCTTGGTAATTCATGCAGGCAATCCCCAGTATGACCCATCTAAAGCTGAGTGAACCCAATGAAGAAGCCTTACATTTTTTTTGTACTGGTCGCAGCTTAGAGTGACCAGTTGAAGATGGCTGGTTTTCATCGGCAAAGAAACGCTTACTTTATGCATCAAGAAAGGAGGGTCACAAGGTTTCTCTGCTTCCTCCCTGTGGTGCCCAAGCAGTATTCTGGCCTGCCAAGTCTAGCCTGTGCACACACTTCAGCTTCTCACTCACTAGTTCGGGTTGTCCACATGATCTGCGAAGGAGCAGTTCCTTTTGCTGTCACCTACCTGTGGATAAATCTTTCAGTCAGCTTGTAATGCCAGCACTTCGACAGTTGTGCCCCTTGTGAGGTGCATTGTTTTCAAACAAGTGGCGTGTGCGGCTCCCAGGAGACACTGACGTGGTTCCTGAATACTGAAGCCCTAGTGCCGCTGAATCCTGTAGCAACACTTACAACCATTCCATCACCAGCATCAAGGTGAGGGAGCTTTCACATTGTTTGACCATCCCGTCATCATGTCTGAGGCAGAAAAACAATGCAATCAATTCCAGTGCAGTTGTCGAAGAAAAAAGCAGCATGCTGACTCTTTGCTCGATTTTATGTGGGATTTCTTTGGGTTTGCCCATTTTTTTTGAAAGTTGCCTGACAACATCCAGTTGTAGCCTGCTGTGGGGCCTCTGCTGCAAGTGAAAATGGCAGCTCACTGGATCCCTTTCAACTTTGGCAAGGTATTAAGAGAAGTCTATTGGATTTGTGTGTAGTGGGACAGAGAACACTATCTGCTTCAATCCCTACTTCTACTACTGAGAACAGGCCAACACAATTTGGTCACCCCAATCCCTGAAAGTGTGTGTTTTGTGGGCTAATGACTAGAAGCTAGAACTGTAGGAATTGGAGCGAATATGGGAGCGAGTGCCGTGTTCTGACATTGCCAATCCATCTCACAGTGCTTAAAAGACTGAACCTGGCGCGGCCGTGGTTAAGCAGACTTCTGATTGTTAAAAATTTCACTCAGCAGTGCTTTGCTCCCTGCTAAGCAATGAAGGAAGCGTTAAAAGCTGAATTGGAAGTCAAGAAAGCGGCGAGGGAGTACAAGTGTTATAAACAGCTCTTGCATTTGGGCAATTTAAGTTCTCTGTTAACACGAGCCTTCCCCTGCCCCCCACCACACTTGTCAGTGGCATCAAATTGATAGTTCCTCTACTGTGATGCCAGCAGCTCACTCGCTCTCTCAGCCCAGCCTTTCACGAACAGCTGAAGAGTGGTGCTGTGTCTTCTATATATAGTACTGTTGCTATGACAGAAAACGTGCGGGAGCTTTTGGCAGTGAGTGAGTGTAACGTAGCTCTTTGCAGTAGCTACCTCTGGAGGTTTACGATGGCTTCCAACTGTCTGCTTCCCAGAAGGAAATCCCAGATGTAAGCACTCCATGTAAAGCCGGTCTGTTTTTGGACAGGGGTGACCATCTAAGCCAAAGCTCTTAGGCCGTAATTAAACATATCCCCTCCATTTTGTATCGGAAATAACCATATCCTGCCCAATGACAATTACAGGGGCGTTATCATTCCATTAGTACCATGTGTGGCACACGAGGTGGCAAAGTACGCTTTGTACCTTGCCCAAGTTGCCGAGCTTTTAAAAGGATGTGAAATGAAATGGAATTATTTTATTGAACTCTTTAAAAAAATTTCACATTGTTTCCTTATGTGCTAAAAATAAGCTGTTTGGTGTTCCCAGGATGCTGGCATCTGTCTGGCTTTCAGGAATGTACAAATGTGTAAACAAGGCAGGCACACAGCCCAGTACCAGCTTCTCACCCCAAACTAATGAATCCCGAGCTCGACGTTTGTTGAGCAATACAATCTGGAGCTGCTCCTAGGGTTGGGGTGGTGCCTTGGTTTGGAAAGGGATGGCTGTGATTCAGAGTGCTGGATTTGCATTTACATAGCAACCTTTGTGACCACAGGACGCTGCAAAGTGCTTCACAGGAACTTTGTGCTGTGGCAACAAGATCCCACAAACAACCTTGTGATAATGACTAAGTCCCCTCTCTTCATGGGCGCCACGGATCAAACTAACCCTGCTCCCTTTTCAACAGGTCACCTAGCGATCTCTTGCGTTGCCTAAGGGAGCTTCACACAGGTTGCTGCACCATTGCCTCAGTCCTGTACAGGGGTGTCAGCCTAGGTTTCAATGCAATGAGTGAGATTTGAACACACAACGTTGGGATTCTGGGGTAACAATGCTGCCACTGAAGCATGATTTATTATCCATCCTTCAATTGCAAAATCAACAAATAACTGGTTGGTTTAATCTTTGTTCTGCAATTGGACGTTATCTGTGTGTTTCAGTGTATGCACAGAGAGCTGACTGCTATTTTTAAGCCATTATTATTAAGGAGACCAGTATTTTATTTTAGATTTATTTATTTGGTTACTGGTTTTAAGCTTCACCAGTGGTGTAGTGGGACTCAAAGTTAAGTATGTGCATAGTCCAGTGACATTAGTACCAGCCTACAAGATCTGGCCTTTTAAGTTGGCAGTGATCAAATTCAGTGGGATGTTGCAACTGGTAGTGGGTTCCTGAATCTCAGTCAGGAAACATCAGGGCAGGAATGCTGCCCTAAAAATATAATTTCTCCCTAGACCTCTCCAAAGTGGTTGTCTTGTGACTGGTCATCAGAATTGCAACTCTTTATTGCAGGGGAAATGTTTCTCAAGGAAAAGTTACCCTCACCCTGGGTCACACAATTGATAGTTCTCAAGACAAGGGGAGGTGATGACCTAGCAGTATTGTCAGTGGACTCTTAATCCAGAGACCCAGGTAATGTTTCGGGGATCTGGGTTTAAATCCTACCTGGGCAGAATTTGTATTCAATCAAAAATAAATCTGATTAGTTGACAGGGAAAAAAAACCCCATCTGGTTCACTAACGTCCTCCAGGGAAGGAAACTGCCATCTATACCTGGTCTGGGCCTACTTGTGACTCCAGACCCACAGCAATGTGGTTGACTCTTAATGGCCCTCTGGGCAATTAGAGATGGGCAATAAATGCCAGCCTGGCCAATGACGCTCTTATCCTATGAGTGATTTTTTTAAAAAGCAGGAACTTGTTTGACTGTATAGATCTACAGAAATGCCAACCATTTCTATGCCTTCCCGATTGGTCACTGCTGGCATTCACGGAATAGGTTTTGACCCATAGGAGACAGCTGCATAGTTTCTGGTGGCTGAGTAGTTGGGGGTGGGGGGGGGGGGGGGGGGGGGAGTTGCGAGACTTGATGGTAGGTGAATGTGAAAATCGTTAAGTGTTTAGTGTCATTGTTTCAGTTTATTTTTCTACAATATGGTAATTTAAAAATGTTGCCCATCATGACTCACTTGATGTAGTATTTGTTTTTACAGTGGCATGTGTTTTTAAAGCTATTTTGGATCAGAGGTAAGTTAGCTCTCGACAACCCAGAACTGGCTGATTGCTTTGGAAGTGTCCCAGGAACTGACTTGGTCTTCGTACAGAGTGGTGTCCCATTTGGCTGCCAGATCCCAGCACTCCCTTTCAAGGTGACAGTACAGAGAGATTGTTTCTACTGGTAAAAGGGGTCTAAAATTGGGGCGTAGTCTCAGGGTAAGGAGTCGATTACTTCGGACTGAAATGCAGACACATTCCTTTGCTCAAAAGGGTTGTGAATCCTTGGGGTTATTCCCCAGAGGGTTTCGGATGCTCCCTAGCTAAATACACTCAAAGCTGGCATAGATAGCAGTGGGATTAAACCTCCAATGGTTCCCATTAGCTTAGTAGTGCTCAGTGCCTACTCTTGTGGCAGGAATAATTTGGGTTATGTAGCCAATAGCTGGTACCCCACAGTAGCCCATGCAGCTGGTAGTTAGCACAAAATTTGACAGCACCTCCGTCTTGAGCATGTTTTGTTTTCTCTCCCCAAGTGCCTGAGAACAAATCTCATTGATAATCTCCTGCTTGAGTGCCAGATATTCAGGAGTGAATAATATGATCTCCGCTCCCCCCCCACCTTGTGTACAAACCCCAGATTTGGTCTACTGAAAGATTTGCTTTGGTTGTGAATTTTAAGACTTCACAACGTTAAACAGAAGCTCCTAATTACAGCAGCCACTCAGTAATCTCAATGGATGAGTGTATCACAGTGCAGAGTGTATTGTGTGAGACGACACTTCAGAATTAGGTTTTATTGTCACGTCTACTCAAATACAGGAGTACACTGAAAAGTGTATAATGTCACCACACAGTGCCATTTTAGGTACAAAGTACCTAGTTACATAACTTCAATACTGAAATAGATTAGGTACAAAAATAGAGAAATAAAAAGGCTACAAGTTCTACATTACAGTTCTTCATAGGTTGAGAGGGACCTTATAGTAGTTTATAAAATAATGAGTGGTTGTCTTTCCCGTAGGGATTTCAAGTCTAGGGAGCATATTTTTAAGGTGAGAGGAGAGACGTGGCAATTTGTTTACACAGAAGGTGGCTCGTGTGTGGAATGAACTGCCAGAGGAAGTGGTGGGGTGCAGGTAGCTGTAATGTTTAAAAGACATTTAGATAAATACATGAATAGGAAGGGTTTGGAGGGACATGGGCCAGGAGCAGGCAGGTAGAACGAGTTTGGAACTGTTTGGAACAAAGTGTCTGCTTCCATGCTGTGTGACTCTATGACTCTATAAATAAACTTAAAGGATAGACATTGCAGTCCTTGTACAGCCTGTAGGCACTCCAAACAGGGGGGAGGGGGGAGCTTTCCACATAAGGCCTCGCTCGCAAACCAAATTGTTTCTCTTACAATGGAGGTAGCAGATATGACAAGGACATACATCTGTGGTTCCAATCTGTAGCCATGCTGATTAATTCCAGAACTCCAATTGTAACACCGTTAATTGCCTTGTATCGAAAGCATTAGTGTAGATTTCTTCTGTGAGTTTCCAGCTGAACTAATCTTCTAGTTGGTTCATCCCTGACATTTTTTTCTTACACTGATTGAAACCAATCAGGAATAATCGGTTCAGTGTTTACTTCAGATGTAGGCCGAGATTTATCCTCCAGTGTCCAGCCAGCTAAAAGCTACAGAAGATCCTTAGGTAATATTTGTAGAACAGAGAGACCTAGGGGTTCAGGTACGTAATTCTTTGACTTTTGCGTCACACATAGACAAGGTGTTAAGAAGGCGTTTAGCACGTTTGCCTTCATTGCCCACACCTTTTGAGTAGAGGAGTTGGGGACGTCATGATGAAGTTGTACAGGACGTTGGTGAGGCCTCTTCTGCAGCACTGTGTCCAGTTCTGGTCTCCCTGTTATAGGAAGGATATTATTAAATTGGACAGGGTTCAGAAAAGGTTTAGTAGGGTGTTGCCTGGAATGGAGGGCTTGAGTCATAAATAGAGGATGGAGAGGCTGGGACTTTTTTCACTGGATATGGGAGGTTGAGGGGTGACCTTTATAGATGCTTATAAAATCGGGAGAGGTAAAGATAAAGTGAATGACAGGTGTCTTTCCTCTGCGGTGTGGGATTTCAAGATTCGGGGACATATTTTTAAGGCGAGAGGAGAAAGATTTAAACAGGACACGAGAGGCAACTTTTTTGTACAGTGTGGTTCATGCATGGAATGAATGTCCAGAGGAAGTGGTGGATGTGGGTACAGTTACAATATTTAAAAGACATTTGGATAAGTACATGCGATAGAAAAATTTCAGAAGGATATGGGCTCAGAGCAGGCAGGTGGAGCTAGTTTAGTTTGGGCACATGGTCGGTGTGGATTGGTTGGAAAGAAAAGTCTGTTCCTATGCTTTATAACTATTCAAAGCTGACGCTTCATTCCCTTTGGCGTCTTAGTTGCTTTTCCAACCATCGTGAGTCTTTTCCACCAGCTTCGCTTACCTGGATTTTGCACAGAGAAACTCAATCAACCTCACCAACATGTTTCCAGGTGAAAATACAAACGATTTTGGTTCCAAATCTCCTCTTCCTTCTCGGAAACCCCAGATAAGCTTCACCAGAATAACTGCAAAATGTTGAGTCTTCAGGTAATAAGTAATCCTTGCTGCTGATCTCAATATTTGCGTTTCTTTGTTTTAATGTTAAGTCAATAAGGCCCCAAGCTTGTTGGAACTGCATTTGCTTCAAGGTTAGTTTTGGCCCATTGAGTCCACACCAACCCTCTGGGGAGAATATGCAAATTCCATACAAACAGTCGCCCAGAGGGGTTGGAATTGGACCCATGTCCCTTGTACTGTGAGGCAGCAGTGCGAACCAAGGAGCAACTATGCCACCCTTTTTATTTATTGCTTTCAAAACCAGATACCCCAATTTTCTGTAGATCAAACTTTAATTTCCAAAGCAGGAGGTGCCATTCTAAAGCATGAGAATTGCAAACTAGGTTTTGACAACATCGCTGGAAGAGATGCAAAAGGTGCTGCCATTTGTACAAATGAAGTGTTAGATTTGACTGTTTTATTTGAAATGTGGAATACTTTTTACTTAGAAGTCAATCTTATACTGGCCTGCATGACCCAGCAAGGTATGATTCCGAAAGTTGTTTTTGCTAAAGATTTTTAAGCTCTGCCAAATTTTCTGTTTCTAAAAAAAAATGTTCAGTTAAAGTAAGCCAGGAATGTTTTATAAAGCAACTGCTCACCTATACTGGAAGAAATAGCTACTTGTGATTTCTGGGTCAAATTTCTTGGTTTTAAGACAATTGTCTCTCGTTTGGTGAAGGAGTTGGATCAGATACCGGGACAATGTACTTGATTTTCGGACATTAATCTTTTAACCCTTTCTACATTAGAATAACAGACTTCAACATTGCAGATCGTGCAACTATTTCCTGTTTCAGTGCTATCTACCATAATGGGCAGCACGGTAGCTCAAGTAGTTAGCACTACTGCCTCTCAGTGCCAGGGTCCTGGGTTCGATTCCAGCCTCAGGTGACTGCGTGTAGTTTGTGCATTCTCTCCATACCGGTCTAGGCTTGGTCTCATTTCCTCCCTGCAAAGATGTGCAGGTTAGATGGATTGGCCGTGTTAAATTTGCCAGCAGCATCCAGGGAATGTGCAGTCTAGGTGGGTGAGACACGGGAAAAGCAGGGTTACAGGGATAGGGTGGGATGCCCTTCGGAGGCTGGCATGGACTCGATGGGCTGAACGGCCTGCTTCCACGCTGTGAGGATTTGATGAGGGGTACTTGCTCAAAACTGGAGCTAGCCTCTTTAAAAGTGTAGTGGCAAAGTGTATTCTCCGTAATGGAATCAGTGAAATTTTCTGCAAAAGGTCATTGACTAGAGTACAGGAACAATTGTGGTCTAATTGAATGGTGGAACAGTCTGGAGGAGTCAAAGAGGCCTCTGCTGCAGTTCTGTTCCTCGACAGAGTGAACCAGTCAGCAGGAATGATGGATCGATCAATGCGATTAGACTAATGGGAACTGCAGATGCTGGAGAATTCCAAGATAATAAAATGTGAAGCTGGATGAACACAGCAGGCCAAGCAGCATCTCAGGAGCACAAAAGCTGACGTTTCGGGCCTAGACCCTTCATCAGAGAGGGCCCTCTCTGATGAAGGGTCCAGGCCCGAAACGTCAGCTTTTGTGCTCCTGAGATGCTGCTTGGCCTGCTGTGTTCATCCAGCCTCACATTTTATTATAATGCGATTAGACTGGCCGCTTAGATTCCAAACAGTGACATTGAAGAATAAATTGAAGGTTTCCTCCTGGAACTGAATGGCACAAGCAGGAATTTCCGGAAGGTGAATGGTGCAGTCAATTGATAACTGACAGGGGGCGATGGCCAAGAGAAAGTTAGCCTGCTTGTAAGGGAGAGCCAGGCTTCATTGTTGACGCCTTCTGGCAAAAGTACTAAGGGAGTGGATGTTCGAAACAATGAAGGAGGAATCCTGTTGACTCAAACTGCAAGCACACACAAGGCAGGAGCCTAAAGTTATCGGCAATCAGTGGTGTGAGCAGCATTTACTCAATTCGAAGAGGTTTCTTCTAATTGTTGATGAGCAGCGTTTTCATATCCAAATGTAACTGCCCCTCCATAGAGCACTACAATGGGGATGACAAAACACTAGGTATTCACTTTGCAGAATGCCTACATTCCATCTGCAAGAATGACCCTGAACTGCCAGTTGCCTCCTACTGCAACACCCCACCCTGTTCCCTGGCCAACATCTCTGTCTCAGGCTTGTTACAGTGCTCTGGCGAAGCTCAGCGCAAGCTGGAAGAACTGCATCTCGTTTTTCACTTGGAGACCCTGTGGCCTTGCTGGACTCGATATCCAGTTCAGATATTATAGGGCCTGAAGATAATCTCCCACGTCCTATCACCTTTCCCTACTCCCCAGGTCCTGATGTGACATGGGTTGCTTTCAGCGGAGCAAATCCATCTTCAACCACGGTGGCTCAGTGGTTAGCACTGCAGCCTCACAGCGCCAGGGACACTGGTTCGATCCCACCCTCGGGTGACTGTCTGTGTGGAGTTTGCACATTCTCCCCGTGTCTGCGTGGGTTTCCTCCAGGTGCTCCCGATTTCCTCCCCTGGTCCAAAGACGTGCAGGTTAAGTGGATTTGCTGTGCTAAATTGCCCCTAGGGATGTGCCAGCTAGGTGGGTTTGCCATGGGAAATGCAGGGACTAAGTAACGAGTGGGATGCTGTTCAGTCGGTTGGTGTGAACTCAGGCCAAATGGCCTGATTCCAACAGCAATTCTGATTCACTCAAAGCCCCCCTCCCCTTTGCCTAACACTCTCTCTCTCTCTCTCTCTCTCTCTCTCCCCCGCGCTCTCTCGCTCTCTCTCTCGCTCTCTCTCTCTCTCTCGCTCTCTCTCTCTGTGTGTGTGTGTGTATTTCCTCCCCTCAGTGCCGTTTTCCCTGCATTTTGTTTCGGATCTCCAGAGGTGGTTTTTGTGCTTTCAAGAGAACTGAGAGATTGAGTTGTCTATGGTGGGGGCAGCAATGTTGTAACGAGTGTGGGAGTCGGTTGACCTGTGTCAACTTGTTGCAAATGACTTCAATGACTATCACAGTACCTGACATATCTGTTTCAAATGTTGTCATTACAGTGATAGTCCCTACAGGCAGAAAACCCCACAGAGACAAAGTGGACCAAGTGTGAGATTTCACATGCACACAATCTAAGCATCGGTGTTTTCAGATTTCAAATTTCATTCACCCAGGGAATTTCAGTATTTGTTTGTGTTACATTTCATTGCTTTCCTACTTTGTATCATATTCAGAGTTTTCCCTCGCCTTTTTCCAGGAATCATTTATATATAAATACCTTTAACCCTTGAGGTGCTGAGAAGGCAGCATTTTTCATTTTAGCAACTGAGTGTTGCTGTTGAACGTGCTTAGTCCAAAATAAAAACCTAAAGATCTATGGATGCTGTAAATCGGGGGAACAGAAAACAGAAGTTGCTGGAAAAGCTCAGCAACATCTGTGAAGAAAAAAGCCAGAGTTAATGCTTTAGATCCAGTAGCCCTTCCTCAGAACTGTTTTTTTCATGGATGTACTTGGGCAGGGATTGGACCGGGGAGAGAAGACTGAGTCAAGGTAGGAAGAGACGGGCCCTGTGGGGCACGAGCAGGCTGAAATAATGGGTCTGCCCAGACAGTCCCGTTTGTGGATTTTTGGTAGGAGGTAGAAATGAGCTGTCTGGGTTTGGGAGCTGTTAGCTTGGAAGCGGAGTGGGGGAGATCACTGGATGAAATGAGATCAGTGACCATTGTGGATACAATGGCCTGATGTTTCATGGTGGGGTCATGGCCCAGGGGAAGGTAGGAGGAGGTATCTGAGAGCTGGCACTCAGCCTCTGCAAGGTCGAGGTCAGTATGTCAGACTACAACAGCACCAAACTTTATTGGCAGGCTGAATGACAAAGCCGGGGTTAGATCTGAGTGCACGGAGTGCAGTCAGTTCAGAGGGAGATGGGTTGGATTTGGTGAGAGGGGCAGTGAAATTGTGGCGACTAATGTCACATTGACAGTTCTCAATGAAAAGATCAAGAAGGGGTAAAAGGCCAGAGGGAGGGCGTTGGAGGTGGACAAAGGGGTCTGTGAAACGGGGAGAGGATTCTTTTTCAATGAAATGAGCATGGAGGCGAAGGTGGCGGTAGAAGAATTCGGCGTCATGCCATGCCCATAATTCATTAAGGTGGAAACGCAGAGGAATAAAGCTGAGGCCTTTGCTGAGTACAGAGCATTCAGCACCAGGGAGCAGAAGGCTAGGAGTGATGGTGAATACCCGACAGGAGGTGGGATTGGGAGGGGATGGACTCAGGGAAGGGGAGGAGAGGTAGGTTCCAGAGGGCCATGGGTATCTGAGTTGGTGCATCTTGTGGGCCTTGATGCCTGAAAGGAAAAGTATCTTGTTAGCACAATGAATGAGCTGGAGGATGAAGTGGAACTGCGGAGTGGTGCAGCAATGTGTGTTGCGATAATGTTGGAGAGAAAGGTCGAGAGTGCGCATGTGACATTGCATGGCACTGTGTGTGGATCTCAGGATATGGCGAGAGCAGCTGTCCGTGGAACGTTGAACATCACATAGATATGTGATCCTGGAAGGATTCAAAACATGGGGGATGAAACTTGAGCTGGAATCCACGTAGGGTGAGTCTGAGTCGGAGGCGATCACTGAGGAATGTGATGGGCTGTGGAAACGGGTTTTAGCAAATACATGGTTAAACACCAGGAGTGACAGTGAAATTAATGTCAGTGGGCAAAAGGAAATATTGAAATGGAAAGATTAGGAGGTGATGACCTAGTGATAATATCACTGAACTGTTAATCCAGAGACCCAGCTAATGTCCTGGGGACCTGGGTTCAAATGTTGCCATGGCAGATGGTGGAATTTGAATTCAATAAAAATATCTGGAATTAAGAATTTAATGATGACCATAAATCAATTGTCGATTGTTGGAAAAGCCCATCTGGTTCACTAATGTCCTTTAGGGAAGGAAACTGCCATCCTTACCTGGTCTGGTCTACATGTGACCCCAGACCCACAGCAATGTGGTTGACTCTTAACTGCCCTCTGGGCAATAAATGCCACCTGGCCAGCGATGCCCTCATCCCAAGAATGAATAGAAATCCCTTTGGAGAGAGGAGCAGAACTTCTTCAAGTTGGGCATGCCTTGCGGAGAGCTGAATGCTCGTTTTTTTTTCCCTTCACATGCTGCCAGGCCTGTTGAGCTTTTTCAGCAACTACTAGTTTTTGTTCCATGCTTAGTCCCACGCTGGTTATGTATGATGCAAACATTCCAGCCCTACTGTGTCACTCCCTCTGCACTGTCCTCATCAAACACTCCCGGTAACACCTTGGTAAATTCTTTTCTTCATCCCTGCTAATTAATGACTTCCTTCCTATAGAAGGGTGTACAGGCCTGCATGCAGTATTCCAACATCCTGTACAACCTCAACATGACACCCCAATGGCTATGCTCAATGCTCTCATCATTTCTTTGCAAATATCCCAACAAGCAGAATGCTGGTCATCCATCGTACGAATAAAAGTATGAAAGGTTGGAGGAGTTGAGCTGTGGGGAGACATTGAATGGGCTGGGGCTATTTTCCCTGGAGCGTCGGAGGCTGAGGGGTGACCTTTATACAGGTTTATAAAATCATGAGGGGCATGGGTAGGCTGAATAGTCAAGGTCTTTTCTCCAGGGTAGGGGGCAGTCCAAAACCAGAAGGCATAGATTTAAAGTGAGAGGGGAAAGATTTAAAAGGGACATAAGGGGTAACATTTTCACACAGAGGGTGGTGCATGTATGGAATAAACTGCCAGAAGTAGGGGAGGAGGCTGGTATAAATACAACATTTAAAGGGCATCTGGATGTGTACATGAATAGGAAGGGTTTAGGGGGATATGGGCCAAATGCTGGCACATGGGAGTAGATTTATTTAAGATGTGTGGTCAGCATAGACGAGATGGACCAAAAGGTCTGTTTCCATGCTGTACACCTCTATGATTCTATAAGACATCCTGCATTGGTAGGACATAAGCATTAAGGTCCACGCTATATTGGGGTTCTGCCAGACCACGTACTTAAAGTTGATTCTTGATCAGATGGGGAATTAAGGGCTGTGGGGGGAAAAGTGGACAGGAAGGTGGATGTGACTGATCATGATGTGTGGCGTTGCTCAGAATGCAGGGAGGAGTTGTGCAGGGAATGTGTGGATTTGCAGATGCAGCAAGTATGTTTACAACCTGTCTCCCAGTCTCACCAGCGTCCTGCACTACCGAAGTATAGCCTCCATACTCATGCAATCGATTTCCATTTATAGAAGGGAGGCATGTACAGTCATTGAGCATGGAAACACACCCTTCCATCCAACCAGACTATAATCCCAAACTAAACTAGTCCCTCCTGCCTGCACCTGCACCATAGCCCTCCAAATTCCTATTAATGTACTTATCTTAGTTCTTTTAAATGTTGTAACAGTTACAACTGCCACTTCCACTGGAAGTTCAGTCCTGACACGGATCACTCTGTGTAAAACATTTGCCCCTTGTCTTTTTTAAATCTCTCTCCTCCCCTTAAAAATGGGCCTCCTAGTCTTGAAATTCGCTGCCTTAGGGGGAAAAATACCTACCATTAATCTTATTTATACCCCTCATCATTTTATTAAACCTCTGTAAGGTCACCTTTCAACCTCCTATGCTCCAGTGAAAAAGTCCCAACCTATCCAGCCTCTCTTTATAACTCAAAACCATCCTTTCTCCGCAATGTCCTGGTAAACCCTCTCCAGCTTCATAATATCCTTCCTATAACAGGGTGACCAGAAGTGGGCACAGTGCTCCACAAGTGGCCTCCCCAATGCCCTGTAACCCTATGTGCTCTCCTGATTACATGCTGCACCCACTTATTGGCCTTTTGGCCAGTTCATGCCCTGGGGCACCCCTGCAGTGTGGCTATCTTGCTGTTTAGATGACACACTTCTGTTTTGTGTTATGGTGTTTCCCACTGAAATGTACAACTTTGTATTTTTGCAGGTTACACCAGGGCTCTGTCTGCCTACCTTGACAGGGCTGTATTGAAGAGCAAAGATCATATTCGTGGCTGGGGCATGATAGGATTTGGCAATAGCTGCCAGGAAAGCAGCTAGATATACAATCTCACATGCCCGCGTGGGAGAAACCCAGAGCCCACCATGCCAGCTAAAGCCAGTTCTGTCTTGAAGTGAATGTATTATCCAGCAAAGAGGGTATGCACGATCTGAGAAAGGACCTCAACCAACCAGCAGGTATCACATACTCCAAATACCAGAAATGTACTGAATTATCATGATCTTGCCGCTGTTAAAGTTGGGTGTGCGAACGAGAAGGCTCGCTGCTGTTAAGTTTTATTTAAGGCATTACTTGATGGCATAAATCACTTAAATAAAGTGCGTACCAGCACACCCACCCATTCTCCTCACCCCCCCCCCCCCCCCCCCCCAGATTACATTTCCATTATGCAGTGAGAGTTTTTATGGACCTCTATTATCTGAAATATTTGACCAACCAGTACACTGCTGGTCCCAAGGGGCTAGTTAGTAGGAAGTTTGCTGTATCTCATTTGAGGCCTCACTGGTGTTTGCGGTGCGACTTCCACTCTATATTCTACACCCTGGCTGCTGGAGATAAGCATCCCGTATGCCGCCTTCACCACACTGTCTACCTGTGCTGACACCTTGAGGAGTCTATGGACTTGCATACCAAGGTCTCTTTATTCCACAGTACTCCCCAGGGACCCACCATTCATTCTGTAAAGCCTTCCTGTATTAGAGATCCTTGGAAAAATAACTCCATGGCGCCTCTTCAGGAGAGGACAGGAGGTACGCGTGCGTGAGTGTGGTAGAAGGGATGGGGGCAAGTTAAAGACTCAGTGTAACAGGCTCCACAGCATGTGAGAGTGGGATGGCAGGCTTCAGGGGTTAGTGGGGAGAGGGGAAATCAACGAGAAATGAATTGCCACACTCTCAGCCACACTGCCTCACACAATGCACACACACGCACGCACACACCACAGACACGCACATGCACAACACACACAAACTCACTCAACTCAGACACAAACTCGTGTGCGCACGCACACACACTCAACACAGACACACACACTCAACACAGACACACACACATGCTCACACTCAACACAGACGCACACACGCTCACGCATTCACTCGACACAGACGCATAAACACACACACGTAAACTCAACTCAGACACACAAATGCACACACAATACAAACACAAACACGCACACTCGACACAGACACTCTCACACTCAACACATGCTCAGAAACAAACACTCAGTCACAAACTCAACAGACACTCAACACAGACTCAAACACACACACAAATGCACATGCACATGCACAATGCAGACACATAAACACACTCACAACACACACAAGCACGCACGCACACACTCAACACAGACACACACACAAATGCACATGCACAATGCAGACACATAAACACACTCACAACACACACAAGCATGCACGCACACACGCACACACTCAACACAGACACACACACAAATGCACATGCACAATGCAGACACATAAACACACTCACAACACACAAGCACGCACACACTCAACACAGACACAAACACACACACTTGTACTAAACACAGACACATAAATGCGCACACACGCACTCATTGAACTCTCACTCAACACAAACACAAACCCAAACCCAACACACACATACACGCTCACACTCAACACAGACGCACAAACGCACGCGCTCTCTCTCTCAACACAGACACATACACACTCAAGCACTCTCTCACTCAACTCAGACACAAAACCAGCTGTGAGAATGATTCCTTGCATGGAAATGGCTCTGCAAACTCACAGTGCAAAAAGCCTGGTGATTTGTCAGTGCAGCTGTAACTGACAAGTAGATAAGCTGACATAAGCAAATCGACAGAATGAGGCAATGCATCAAAAGCTGGATTCATGTTACAAGGGCTCTGTTAAGGCTGCGCTTTTAACACCAAATCCACTAAACACCAAAGAAACAGAATTCCTGACTGTGTTTGTCTGAAAGCCAGGGAATAATCTTAATCTAAGTTAATAACAACTGGTCATCTGACCCTCCATATAGAGGTAGTGCACCCAGATTTGATTTAATTTGATTTATTATTGTTATGTACTGAGATATAGTGAAAAATATTGTTTTGTGTGCTAGTCAGGCATATCATAACTTAAGTAAGTACATCAGGGTAAAAGAACAGAATATTACATTACAGCTACAGAGAAGGCGCAGAGAAAGATCAACTAATAATAGAGGGAGGTAATGGCCTTAGTGGTATTATCACTTGTCTGTTAATCCAGAGACCCAGATAATATTCTGGGGAGCTGGGTTCAAATCCCACCACAGCAAATGGTGAGGTTTCAATTCAATAAATATCTGGAATTAAGAGTCTAATGATGACCGTGAATCTATTGTTGATTGTTGGAAAAAGCCACCTGGTTCACTCATGTCCTTTAGGGAAGGAAACTGCCATCCTTACCTGGTCTGGCCTACATGTGACTCCAGACCCACAGCAATGTGGTTGACTCTTGACTGCCCTCTGGGCAATTAAGGATGGGCAATAAATGCTGCCTGGCCAGCGACACCCTCATCCTGTGAATAAAGAAAGGAAAAAAGTTCCTAAATCTGATAACGGCAGGGAAGAAGCTGTTCTTGAATCTGTTGGTGCGTCTTTTCAAACTTTTGTATCTTGTGCCAGATGGAAGAGGGTATCACTGGGTGGGACGGGGTCTTTGATGTTGGCTACTTTCCTGAGGTAGCAGGAAGTGTCAATGGAGTCAGTGGATGGGAGGCTGGTTTGTGTGATGGACTGGGCTGTGTTCTCGACTTTTAAGTTCTTGCAGTCTTACTGTGCCACATACCAGAGATGCTCTCGTCCTGTGTTTAAGTGAAGGGGGAGTGGAAAAAAAGTATGGGTATTTGAATCAGGAGATTCACATGCAACTGTGCTGTGTAGCAACGCGAGCACCCTCTTGGTTCAGGCTCACACCTGCTCTTTCAGGCGCGGTCCTGCTCTTACAAAGTTGTAGCTGCTTTCTTCAGGCAATTTAGCTGTTGTTTCGTGAGTTACAAGGTGCCCTTTTGAGTGAGCGGCTCTTGTTTCTGGCTTGCAGTTGCTGTTTAAGCTCAGTCGCCATTAGCTTCAAATTGCATGCTGCTGCTTAGGGTGTGTACATGCTGTTTCAGGGGTGTACTTGGCAGTTTCAGCTGTTGCTGTTTTCAAGCTAACTGGGAAATTCCACAGGAAATGAGACTGGAATAACCACTGCTTTGTTTTTGGGAAAGAATTGCGTGGAAAGGATGATCCGGTTCTTGTCTACTAACCTGTGCCAGCTCTGTCTCTCCTACATTTGGTGACTGACCATTGCCACCTTAAGTTTCAGGCATCGACTGTGGATCAGGATCTGTCCCTCTGCCTGCAATGTTTCTTTTCCATGACCGGAGCTACATAAATGTAGATTGTTATGCATAAATTTCAGGGACTGAATTGAGTGAGAGAGATCAACGACGAATGTAAGGGATGGTAGACAACTTGAAGCCCAGACATTGATTGATATTGAATCAATGAATGGAGAGGTGGAGACCATTCATCCCCAAGCCTCTGTGCTCACTCCAGGACAGGGAATTGTGCCCACAACTGTTTCGACCTAGTGTGACAGTCCTCCGCTGCTCCCCACAGGGGCAGCGCGACGGTCCTCCGCTGTTCCCCACAGGGGCAGCACGACGATACAAATGTGTTGGCTTCACATCCTGATTATTCCCTTCAGTTATTCCCTTGATCGGAGGGGCGGCAGATGGCGTTTCATTGAGGTAAATGTGAGGGGCTGCATTTTGGGAAAGGTACATCAGGGCAGGACTTACACACTTAATGGGAAGGTCCTGGGGAGAGTTGCTGAACAAAGAGACTTTGGGGGGGCAGATACATAGCTCCTTGAAAGTGAAGTTGCAGGTAGACAGGGCGGTGAGGAAGGTGTTTGGTACGCTCACCTTTATTGGTCAGTGCATTGAGTATGGGGAGTTGGGAGGGTCATGTTGTGGCTCTACAGGGCATTGGTTAGGGCCACTTTTGGAATACTGCATTCAATTCTGATTTCCCTGCTGCAGGAAGGATGTTGTTAAACTTGAAAGGGTTCAGAAAAGATTTACAAGGACATTGCCAGGGGCTGGAGGGTTTGAGCCTCAGGGAGACGCTGAATATGCTAGGGCTATTTTTCCTGGAGTGTTGGAGGCTGAGGGGTGACCTTGTACAGATTTATAAAGGGGCATGGATGGAGTTAATAAACAAGGTCTTTACCCCGGGGTCGGGGAGTTCCAAAACTGCAGGGCATAGGTGTAAGGTGAGAGGGGAAAGATGTGAAAGATACCCAAGAGGAAACCACCTCACACAGGGTGGTGCATGTATGGAATGAGCTGCCAGAGGAAGTGGTGGGGGCTGGTACAGTGAAAACGTTGAAAAGGCATCTGGATAGGTACGTGAATAGGAAGGGTTTAGGGGAATATGGGCCAAATGCTGGCAAATGGCACTTGTTTTATTTAGGATATCTGGTCAGCATGGATGAGTCAGACTGAAGGGTCTGTCTCTGTGCTGTATGACTCGATGACTGTATGAGTTGTAATACACATTGGACTTCCTGATCAGTCCAGCCCCTGCCAGTGAGGCTGGCCTCTGACTGACTCTCCCACCTTTCCAGTGAGTGTCTCTCATTCATCCTTTCTTCAATTTGTCAGACCTGGCCAAGCAAGAGTGGTTTCGCTCTGCAGGAACTGGGTTGCGCAGGCTGGTGAATTGAATATTGCCATCACAGTTCTCCCTGTCTGTGTCTACATGGCCCGTGATTACTCAGGGCTGTTTGTCTTCAGAGTGACAGTGGAACGGCAAAGGTCTGCCCTGATCCTCACCAGTAGATTTGAACAAAGGTTCCAAGAGGGCGATCAATGAGTCATGATGGCAGATGTGGGTTTTAGCCTTGAAATACTCCAAAAGAAGTGAAATCTGAGAGAGACCGAGTGTTCCACACCCTCCACCCTGGGGGCACTGCCTTCACATACAAGTGTAACCAACGAGTTACAGGAAGGAATTATTATGATGCTGGAGAGGGTTCAGGAGAGATTTACCAGGATGTTGCTGGGAAATGGAGGGTTTGCGTTATAAGGGGAGGCTGGATATTCTGGGACTTTTTTCCCCACTAGGAGGTTGAGAGAGGTCCTTATGGAGGTTTATAAAATCAGGAGGGGCATAGATAAGGTGAGTAGCAGGTCTCTTTTCCCTCAGGTGGGAGATTTCAAGGCTAGGAGGCATTTTTTAAGGTGAGAGGAGAGAGATTTTTTAAAAAGGTGTGAGGGGCAGTATTTCTTTACACAGAGTGGTTCATGTGTGGAATGAGCTCACAGATGAATGTGGGTTCAGTTACAGAAAGACATTTGGTTCAGTCCATGAATTGGAGGGATATGGGCAAGGACCAGGTGGGTGGGATTAGTTTAGTTTGGGATTATGGTCTGGTTGGACCGAAGAGTCTGTTTCTGTGCTGTATGATTGAGTGGAGAGGTTCGTAGCGAAGATCACAAAGGGTGCACTGTCTAATGCCTGTGAGGTCTCAATCCATTTCCTAGAGGAACTGTCAGTGATTATATAGGATCTAATATTAACCCTGAAATGGGGTCTGAATGGGACACAGACAGCTGACGTTTGAACTGTGTGCTGTCATTCACGTTTGTTCTGTGAGAGCACTCAACCTCCGATTGGATGCAAAATTTCAACAAAGCCCTTGGAGAATATTTTCAAATCGGGCCTTCATTCTACATCCGTGATGGCAGAGGTACCCTTAAAATTCCTCGTGACGTTCCTTGTCGCTTTTAAGCGAAACCGCTGTCTCACAGAAAAGTTGAAGATTTTCACAATGTGTTAGAAAAGGATGTCAAGCTCCATTTCTCCCGGTCCAGGAGGAACACCAAGCGGCCTGTAAGAAAGCTTCAATGCAACATTCTTGTTCACGCACATTTGTGGTTTACTATCTAGCCTCCTGCAGAAAGCAATAATCCATCAGGAGCGATCAGAAATGAAGACTTGTGAAGAAGATATTTTTCTGGAGAGAGGCTTCAATGGTTTGATGTGAGACAGAAAGAGGGGGAGGGAAGGAGTGCAGGATTGACTATCTGCTGTGGAAGTCAGGCCTGAGCCCCTGACATTGTTTGACTCTGAATAACGATAAGATTAGTGAGACCTCAGTGATCGTCTACTCAGTGAGCAATGTGTTTAAGATGGCAGCCTCAGTGTGCACTGAAACTCCTGGCCTCAAGGTGAAGCCCGGTGCATTCTGGGTCAGAAGGACTATTACTCTGAACGCTTCTTTATTTTTCTCATTTATTGCTGGACAACTTTTTTTTCCACCTGAAGAATTTGTACTTAAGAATCTGTACCGAGGTACCTTGGTCCCTAAGATGGCACTGTAAGAGGCTACATGTAAACTTGTCTCTTGCTCGTGTGACAATAAAGCTAATTCTTGCTGTTCTTGTAATTCACTGCTACGTGAGGACATCCTTGTGTAGTCAAGTGGAACTGTTACGCTCCACAGACAATCACTCTCAAAGCTTCTCTGAAATAATCTTGAAGTGGGCTGCAGCATGACATTGGTTTGGTCGCTTGTCGTGCAGTTATGATCCGTGCTAGCAAATTTCCATTGGTTTCTAGGCCACCAAAGTTTCAGTTCCCATATACCCATCTGAAAAATCCAAGACACACAGTCTCCTCCAGCAAGCTGAGGGCTCTGTTTTGATCCGATTCTGGTCTCCTTGTGCTTTTTCAACAGCCTAGGCCCCAAGTTCCCTCCCTAAATCTTGAAACTTGCCCGTGAGCCAGCTTTTGGTCACCCAGACCTTGTGACTCCTTTGGCTCAGTGTCATAAGAATATAGAACCGTACAGCACAGGAATGGGTACTTCAGCCCACAATATTGTGCCAACCATGATGCCAATTACACAAATCCCTTCTGCCTGCCTTTGGTCCATATCCCTCCATTCCTTGCTTATCCAAAAGCCCCTTAAACGCCCCTATTGTATCTGCCTCCTCCACCACCCCTGGCAGCACATTCCAGACTCCTACCACTCTCTGTATAAAAGTCCCTCGTGTGTCCTTTGAGCTTTCCCCCTCACCTTTAAATGCATGCCCTCCAGTTTTCAACATTTCAGCTCTGGGGAAAGAAAGATTCTGACTGTCAACCCTATCTATGCCTCACATAATTTTATAGACTTCTATCAAGTCTCCCCTCAGCTTCTGGCACTCCAGAGAAAACAACCTGAGTTTTTCTAGCCACTCCTTACAGCTGATACCCTCTAGCCCTCTAATCCAGGCAGCATCCTCGTGAACCTCTTCTGCACTCCCTCCAAAGTCTCTACATCCTTCCTATAATGTGGTGACCAGAACTGAATGGGTAGTGTAAGTGTGGCCTCACCAAAGACTTTGAAAGCTGCAACATGACATCCTGACTCTTGTACTTAATTCCCTAACTAATAAAGGCAAGCATGCCATATGCCTCCTCTACCACCCTACCTACGTGCGTTGCCACTTTCAGGGAGCTATGGACTTGAACCCTAAGATCCCTCTGTACATCAGTGCTGTTCAGGCTCCTTCCAGTAACTATATTTCTCCTTAATACTTGATCTCCCAAAGTGCAACGCCTCAAACGTGTGTCTGTTTCTGTCTGTAAAGCACCACCGAGCTGGTTTGAGCTGAAGGTGCTACGTAAATGCAGGTTGTCCGATGCCGCCCTGCCTCGTACTTGAAAGTGAGGACAAAAGGCTCAAGGTGTAAGGTGAGTGATGGATTACTTTCCATTTCAGATCCGAACCAGACTAAGCTTGACCAACTTCAGGCTGGATTGGTAATGTACAACTGGAGCTCACTGTGTTTACACTATCCCAGTGATGGATGTGTCCCACACTCAGCACAGATTATAAAGGCATAAGGGTGGAAACAGATCACACTGAGTGTAATCTCAAACTAAACTATTCTGAAACCCCTCCCCCACTCCCCCGCCCCCCCCTCCCAACCACTGCCTGCTCCTGGCCTGTATCCCTCCAACCATTTCTTATCCATGTATTTATCCAAATGGCTTTTATACATTGTAACTACCCACATCCACCACTTCCTCTGGAAGCTCATCCCACACACAAACAACTCTTCTTTTTTTAAATCTTTCTTCTCTCATCTTAGCAAAATATGCACCCTGGTCATGAAATTCCCCACCCTAGGGAAAAGAGACCTTATCTATCCCAATTCCTCTGCTTCCGCCGCATCTGCTCACAGGATGAGGCATTCCACTCCCGCACATCGCAGATGTCCACGTTCTTCAGGGACCACAACTTTCGCCCCACAGTGGTTGAGAACGCCCTTGACCACATCTCCCGCAACACATCCCTCACACCCCGCCCCCACCACAACCATCGCAAGAGGATCCCCCTCGTTCTCACATACCACCCCACCAACCTCCAGATACAACACATCATCCTCCGACACTTCCGCCATCTACAATCTGACGCCCACCACCCAAGACATTTTTCCATCCCCACCCCTGTCTGCCTTCCGGAGAGACCACTCTCTCCACGACTCCCTTGTCCGCTCCACACTCCCCTCCAACCCTACCACACCCGGCACCTTCCCCTGCAAGCACAGGAAGTGCTACACTTGCCCCCACACCTCCTCCCTCACCCCCATCCCAGGCCCCAAGATGACCTTCCATATTAAGCAGATGTTCACCTGCACATCTGCCAATGTGGTATATTGTATCCATTGCACCCGGTGTGGCTTCCTCTACATTGGGGAAACCAAGCGGAGGCTTGGGGACCACTTTGCAGAACACCTCCGCTCAGTTCGCAATAAACAACTGCACCTCCCAGTCACGAACTATTTTAACTTCCCCTCCCATTCCTTAGACGACACGTCCATCCTGGGCCTCCTACAGTGCCATAATGATGCCAACTGAAGGTTGCAGGAACAGCAACTCATATTCCACTTGGGAACCCTGCAGCCCAATGGTATCAATGTGGACTTCACAAGTTTCAAAGTCTCCCCTTCCCCCACCACATCCCAAAACCAGCCCAGTCTGTCTCCTCTTCCCTAACCTGTTCTTCCTCTCACCCATCCCTTCCTCCCACCTCAAGCCGCACGTCCATTTCCTACCTACTACCCCATCCCACCTCCTTGACCTGTCTGTCTTCGCTGGACTGACCCATCCCCTCCCTACCTATACTCTCCTCTCTACCTATCTTCTTTTCTCCATCTTCGGTCTGCCTCTCCCTATTTATTCCAGTTCCCTCTCCCCACCCCCCTCTCTGATGAAGGGTCTAAGCCCGAAACGTCAGCTTTTGTGCTCCTGAGATGCTGCTTGGCCTGCTGTGTTCATCCGGCTCCACGCTTTGTTTTGTTATCTTATCTATGCCCCTCATAATTTTATAAGCCTGTGTGAGGTCAAATCTCGACCTTCTACACTCCAGTGAGAAAACTCCCAGGCTATCCGGCCTCTCCTTATAGCTCAAACCCCCCATTCCCAGCAACATCCTGGTAAATCTCCTCTGACACTGTCCAGCTTAATATATCCTTCCTATAACAGGGAGACCAGAACTGAACACACTGCTCCAGAAGAGGCCTCACCAACACCCTCAACACGACGTCCCCCAACTCCTGCATTCAAAGGGCTGAGCGATGCAGGTAAACGTGCCAAATGCCTTCTTAACCCCCTTGTCTACATGTGATGCAAACTTCAACGAATTGAGTTGAATTGCATCATTTATTGTCACACGTTCAATGTAAAAATATAGTGTAAGGTGTGTACAGTCGCCGTCCTTATAGGGCACCATTCACGTTATCTTAGAATAAGATATGAAAAAAAAACTCGAGAGTCCAACTTTCCTTTCCACTGTTGCAGTCCCGCTCCGGGCTTTCCAACTCTGTGCCTCCGCCAGAGTCCCACTCCGGCTGCCTCACTTGAACCCCTAGGTCTCGGTGTTCTACAGCCCTACCCAAGGTGAAGCTTCCTCTGCAATGTTGCCCCCGGCACGTTCATCGAAAGGGTAAAGCTCCTCTGGACACGCTGCTCCAGGGAATTCAACAGGTTTAAGTGCAGCGTGGCTTGGATGTAGAGCCACATCTGCACCACCAATTTATCTCGGGCCCCCGCTCAGCCAGAGGTGTGAGGGAATGTGTCTTCAAGCTGCTCCCCTATATATCTCCTCTTGGTCCAATGAGGAAAGACACCATGAATAGTATTGAGTCCAATGAAAAGCAGGGGATAAACACCTTTCCATTCTGGGGGGTTTAAAAAAACACTCAAAATCTAATTGTTGATGATGTAGGGCTGTCACAGGAATGCTGTGTTTATGACAAGGCATTAAACCAAGGCTCTTTTCTGTAAAACACAACTTAAAACAAAGAGATAGTAGGAACTGCCGCCGCTGGAGTCAGAGATAGCGTAGTGTAGAGCTGGATGAACACAGCAGGCGGAGCAGTGTCAGAGGAGCAGGAAGGCTGATGTTTCAGGTGAAGAAGGGTCCCAACCTGAAATGACAGCTTTCCTGCTCCTCTGATGCTACTCGGCTGCTTTTTGTGGAAAAGTTATATGCTGCACTTCCTACATTACATTGCAAAAATACTTCTTTGATTCTAAACCACTTTAGAAAGTCCTCAAGTTTGAATTTTTAAAAATAGTAAAATTCAATCACGGGACGTGGGTATCACTGGCGAGTCAGTACTACCTGTTCCCTAATTGCCCTCCCCTTGAGAAGGTGGGGGTGAGCTGCCTTCTTGAACCACTGCAGACTATGTGGTGTTGGAACCCCCACACGGTGCCCTCAGGGAGGGTGTCCCAGGATTCTGATCCAGCGACGCTGAAGGAACGGCTGATATATTTCCCAAGTCGGGGACGGTGAGGGGCTCGGCCGGTGAGCTTGCGGGGGAGGGGGGGGGGTGGTGTTCCCATGTACCTGCTGCCCCTTGTCCTTCTGGATGGAAGTGGGTGGTGGGTTTGGAAGGTACTGCCTGAGGGGCCTCGGTGAGTCGCTGCAGGGCATCTTGTAGACGGTACACACTGCTGCGACTGAGCGTCGGGGGGGTGGGGGGAGTGGGATGTTTGTGGATGTGGGGCCAATTGATCAGAGGGCTGCTCTGTCCCTGGATGGTGTCGAGCTTCTCAAGTGTTGTTGGAGCTGCCCCCATCCGGGGCAAGTGGGGGAGTATTCCATCGCCCTCCTGACTTGTGTCTTGTTGATGGTGGGACAGGCTTTGTCGGGGGAGTCAGGAGGGGAGTTACTCGCTGCAGGATTCCCAGCCTCTGACCTGCTCCTGTAGCCGCTGTGTTTAAGTGGAGCTGGTCCAGTTCAGTTTGTGGTTGATGGTAACCCCCAGGATGTTGATAGTTGAGGATGGCCGGGAGGGGTGGCTTCAGTGATGGTAACACCATTGAATGTCACAGGCTGAAAGTCAGATTGTCTCACATTGGAGATGGTCATAGCTTGGCATTTGTGTGGCATGAATGTTACTTGCCACTTGTCAGCCCAAACCTGGATATTGGCCAGATCTTGTTGCATTTGAACACGGACTGCTTCAGCATCTGAGGAGTCGCTACTGGAGCTGAATATTGTGCGAACATCAGCGAACCTCCCTGCTTCTGACCTTATGATGGAGGGAAGGTCATTGATGAAGCAACTGAAGATGGTTGGGCCTAGGACACTACCCCAAGGAACTCCTGCAGAGACCATCTCCACTTCTGACCTTGAGGTGGAAGGGAAGATTTGTAACAGTTGCTGCCAAACTCAGACCTTTCTTTCTCTCTGGTAATGTTTACGATTGAAAACCCTTTCAGGTACTCAGTGTCTAAACTCAGCGCTACGTGGATGTGTTAATGGAGGGCAGTGTGTGCAGAAAGGGAAGAGGAGGCCAGATGGAAAAGAAAGTGATCATTTTGCAAAGTGGTTTGAGGAAGATTGGCAGTTTGCAAAAGAACATTACAGATCCCAGTCACTGGGTTCTCTGGAGAGCGTACCCATGGACCGTGACAGAGAAACGCAAAATAAATATATAACTCATTCGAGCAAGCAACAGAACTAACAGCTGAGGATTTGCATCCCATTAATGTGAAAGATTACCAAAGAGTCCAGTGGTTAAAAATGATGTGCCAACATTTCTCTCTATCACTTCAACAGCATTCCTCTCACTTGGATCTGTAAAACAATGACAGAAAATGAGACTAATAAGTAAAACATGCCCTGTCCTTGCCCCAGTGACTCTCCTCCTGGGAGGAGGCGATGGCCTAGTGGTATTGGCGCTGGACTGTTAATCCAGAGACCCAGCTAATTTGTCAGGGACCTGGTTTGAATCCCACCACAGCAGATGGTGGAATTTGAATCCAATAAAAATCTGGAATTAAGATGACCAGGGATTGTCAGGAAAACTAGTCTGGTTCACTCGTGTCCTTTAGGGAAGGAAACTGTTATTCTAACCTGATCTGGGCCTACATGTGACTCCAGACCACAGCAGGTTGGTTGGTTCTTAACTTCCCTCTGTGCAATTAGGGAAGGCCTAGTCAGGATGCCCACATCCCTTGAATGAATTTCTTTCAAAAAAAAGACCGTTAGTGATAAATGTTTGCAAGCTATTCAACCATAGTGGGCATCACTGCCAAGGTTCAGCTCATCCTTGCATTCCAACAAATATGTTTTCTGAGCAGGGGTCACCGGATAGCAATTGAAATCAGGGATGCAGCCTCATTCCGGCCTCCCAACTGCCGAGGGTAACCCTACAATGGAAGAGAGCTTCCCTTCCCCAGTCACCATTCAGAAACTGTGGGCAGATGGTACCCCAGCTGGAAATGCATCCGGATATGGTCAGATATGGGATAATGAGCCAGTTGGGGTGGCTCAGTGGTTAGCACCACTGCCTCTCATCTCCCAGGGACCCGGGTTCGATTCCAGCCTTGGGATAACTGCCTGTGTGGAGTTTGCACGTTCTCCCTGTGTCTGCGTAGCGTTTCCCCCGGGTGCTCCGGTTTCCTCCCACAGTCCAAAGAGGTACAGCTTAGAGTGAATTGGCTGTGCTATAGTGTCCAGGAATGGGCAGGCTGAGTGGGTTAGCCATAGGGAAATGCAAGGATAAGGGGGTGGATCTGGGAGGGATGCTCTTCGGAGGGACGCTGTGAACCAATGGGCCAAATGGCCTGCTTCCACACTGTAGGGGCTCTATGGGTAAAAGGCTGAGTGTGAAGACAGTGCATTCCTGCTTTATCTGTGGCATCCTAACAGGCACATCACCAATCACACGGTCGATTTTATTTCACTTTAAACAGGAGGGAAAAAAAATCGATCAGTCTGTTCAATGTTCCCTGTTGCTTACCCATTCTCTTCCTTTTCCGGAATTATTGAGCCTGCTTCCCGTTGGAGAATTGTGCCATTAAGGCTGCCTGGTGACACTGACGGGGTTGTGTTTGTTTTGGGGGCACGTTGTCTGTTAGGCATCCTGCTCTCTGCTTTACTGTCGCTTCATCTGCAGCAGCCTTCTGCTGGCTCATCACCTGGTACAGCAATCGAATTCTCACCCCCAGGCCATTTCTTAAACAGCTCAGTGCAGATAGGAAACACTGAAACTTCACACAATGCGAAAGTCAAAATGGATTGAGACTTGATATTGGAACTTTTTCTGTTGCGTTTAATTTTATTTTAATGTAAAAATTGTTCTTGGGCTGCGGCCCAGCATTTATTACCAATCCCTCATTGCTCATTTGAGGAAATGCTTTCTTCTAGACTCGCTGCCATCCCTGCGCACTGTTGGGACACCCAAACAGTGCCCTCAGGTAGGGAGTTCCAGGATTTTGACCCAATAATACTGAAGGGATAGCCGATATATTTCCCAAGTTGGGGACGGTGAGGGGCTCGGAGGGGAACTTGCAGGCAGTGGCATTCCCATTTATCTGCTGCTCTTCAAGGTCCTTCTAGGTGGATTCAAGGCAGCCATTGAAAGGGTGTCAGTGAGATTCTGGCAGTGAGCTGCTGTTTTGTTATCATGGTGCTTTTGGCACAAGTACAGTATTTGCCATTTTAGTGTCACCACAGCAGAAGTGGGCCATTCAGCCCCTTCAGCCTGTTTGACCATTTAAGTTAATGTGCTGACCATGTACGTCAAACTAAATTCCTTGGCGTCATTAATAACTAGAAATCTTTCAATCTCTGTCTTGAATTTCCTCAATCATGACAGATCTCTGGGACTCTAAATAAACAAAAAGCAATACAGCCCAGGAACAGGCCCTTCGGCCCACCAAGCCTGTGCTGACACATTTTGCCCTTCCATACTAAAACTGTCTTCCCTTACAGGATCCATATCCTGCTATTCCCTTCCCATTCATGTGTTTGTCCAGGTGCTTCCTAAATGCTGCTATCCACCCCCTCCTCTGGCAGCACGTTCCAGGCACTCACCAGCCTTTGTGTGGAAAAACCGGCCTCGCACATCCCTTTGAAATTTCCCCCCCCTACATGCGCCTTGAACCTGTGCCCCCCCAGTAACTGACCCCTCCAACGTGAGAAAGCAAACCTCATACTTTGCACTGTATCCACGCCATTCACAATCTCATAAACTTCTTTCAGGTCGCCACCACCACCGCGCCCCCCCCCACAACCTCCTGCGTTCCAGTGAAAACAAACCCAGTCTATCCAACCTTTCTCCACAGCTAAACCCCTCTCCATACCAGGGAACATCCTGGTAAACCTTTCCTGTCCCCTCTCCAAAGCATCCACATCCTTCTGGTCATGTGGTGACCAGATCTGTGTGCAATATTCCAAGTGTGGCCTGATTAAAGTTGTATAAAGCTGCAGCGTAACTCGTCTGTCCTTATACACAATGCCATTGCCAATGAAGGCAAGAATGCCATAGACCTTTTTACTCCCTTATCTACCTGCAGTGATCTGTGAACCTGCACAGCCAGATCCCTCTGCATTTCAATGCTCCTGCAGGTTCTGCCATTCTCTGTACAACTCCCACCTGGACTTGACCTTCTGAAATGGCTTGCCTTTAATACTTCGACTTTATCCCCTGGTTCTACATCTCCCCCAGCCAGGGGGAGACACCGTTTCTGCAACCACTGTCCATTCCTTTAAGAATTTTGTGAGTTTCCAGGAGTTTCTTCAAAATTTCAGAGAAGCCAGTATCCTCACAGGACACTGCAGCCATCCCCAGGAATCAGTCTGGTGAACCTGCTGTGGCAAAGTCTATCCTTCTCAAGCAAGGACACCAGACCTTTACACAGTCACCAGTGTTCTATTCAGTTGGCAAAGGATTGATTTTCTGTTGTACTGCAATCCTGTTGCAATAAAGGCTAACGTCATGTTTGCCTTCTGAACTGCTCGCTGCACCTGAGTGCTAGCTTCCAGTAACCATGACACAGCAGAAAAAGTAAGCCATTCAGCCCACTGCATCTGCTTCGCCATTCAATAGTTGATCTGATCATCCTCAACTCCCACTTTCCTGCCTTTTCCTCATAATCCTTGCTGATTAAAAATCTGTCTATCTCAGCCTTGATGATTGTGTGTGTGTGTGTGTGTGTGTGAGAG
The DNA here is from genome assembly GCF_030684315.1 of Stegostoma tigrinum. NCBI lineage: Eukaryota > Metazoa > Chordata > Chondrichthyes > Orectolobiformes > Stegostomatidae > Stegostoma > Stegostoma tigrinum. The sequence goes on from NC_081393.1 coordinate 18,167,541, forward strand.
AGTGTGCACATATGCACTCCCTCACACTCTCACTCTCAAGCGCGCACACACACATACATTCTCTCTCTCTCTCACACACACAAATTCTCTCTGTCTCACAGACACACAAACACACAAATTATTTCATCCAAGATGTTTGTGTAGTTGCAGATACATTCGGTTTTGCTCAAAAAAAACCTGACCCCAGTTTAAGTCATAGATTTTAAGCAAGGCCTCACACCTAAAATTTGTTCTCTGACCTGAGCTGGCACCCCTTGTATACATAAATAAATCCTTTAATTATCTTGAGACAATGATGAGAGGAATCTGGATTTTGCATTTTAATCAGTAGTCTCCTTCCTAACCGATTAAAGCTTCAACAAGAGATGGCCAGTTTTAGGGTAGTTACCTTTCTGCTAATAAATTCTGTGTCTTTTACCCTTTCTTTCACACTTCACCCGAGGAAGGAGCTGAGCTCTGGAAGCTTGCTTTTTCAAATAAGTCTGTTGGACGATAACATGGTGTCATGTGATTTTTGACCTTGTCCACCACAGTCCAATAGCAGCACCTCCACATTTTGAAAATACCCTGTTTATTCCAACTCTCTGTCTTTACTAATTGGCCATTTTTTTTATTCACAGGATGAGGGGATCTCTGGCTAGACCAGCATTTATTGCCCAGAGGGCAGTTAAGAGTCAACCACATTGTTGTGGGTCTGGACTCATATTTAGATGAGACCGGGTAAGGACAGCAGTTTCCTTCTCTAAATGATATTAGTGAACCAGGTGGGTTTTCCTGACAATCGGCAATGGATCCATGGTCATTATTAGACTCTTAATTCCAGATTTTTTTAATTGAATTTAAATTTCACCCATGAACATCAACTAGCCACAAAACGACATGACCCACTATCACTCGTATCCTTACATACAGATGAGGAAGGACACCACTTTGATTGGGACAACTAATCCATCCGAGGACAAGCCAAACAGAGACATGCACAAGAACTCCTAGAAGCATGGCATTCCAACTGGAACTCCATCAACAAACACATTGACTTGGAGCCAATCTACCACCCCCTGAGAAAAAGAACAGGAAATGACATCACCAACACAGGAAATGACATCACAAACCCAAGGAAACCTAACCAGATAAATAGAAAGCAGGACATAACACCAGTGCTTCGTCGGAGGCTCACTGTTGATTTACCTAGAATGGTGACGAAACATCTGGGAACAAACCTTACAGCTCAGTGAACCAGCTTACATCTGGAACAAAATAAAGACCCACTCTCCTGTGGACCGAGAGGAGGAGAGCGCTGTGTTGGAAGTGAAAGGAAGACATCGGGTTGGCTGTGCACCCTTGCAACCAGTGGATCTTAATGCTGGCTTCGGCCTAACGCTGGTTCAGGGGAGCAGCCAACCTGCAACGATGGCTGCGGCGAGTGCTTGTGCCCCAGGTCAGGGGGTCCGGAACACCATCCGTGTTTCCGTAAAGAAGGTGGATGAAGGTGCACCTGTGGACCGCACCTTCTTCGTGAAGAGGGTCCTATTGGATTGTTGTGGGTTTGCTGCTGCGGACATTTACTGCTGCGGGATTTCCCCGGAGGAGGTTTTTACGATGTAACCTTCAGGAGTGCCAAGCTTTGCGAGCGCTTCCTGGAGGTTTTCAAGGAGAAAGGAGGTGAGGGCCCCCTCTCTGTATTGACCGCTGTCCCACTGTTTGTGATGCCAGCGCAGAGGAGCTGTACGGTGACTGTAGACATGTACAACCCGCATGTGCCAGCAGTTGATGTCCTGACCTTCCTTGGAAGGTACGTGAAGGTGGAAGGGGACCTAACTGACATCTTGGACCCCTTTGGCATCTGGACCAGTAAGAGGCAGGTCAAGGTGACGCTGAGGATGGGCGCGGACGGGAACATTGAACACCCACCATCCAGCTTCGCGATCAGCAGGAGCAAGGGCTACCTGACCTACGCAGGGCAACCAAAAGTCTGCCATGCCTGTGGTAGGTCAGGTCACGTGGCGGCCGACTGCAAAGCCACCATCTGCAGGGAGGAGGGACACCTTGCAAAGGATTGCCCACGAGAGAGAAGCTGCAACCTTTGCGGGGAAGTGGGCCACCTCTATAGGGCATGCCCGCAGCAGGGGACCACCTACCCCAGGTTGCCGGCAGGGGCAATGCGGGGCCAGCCCCCCCCGGAGGAGAAGAAGGCACCAGGGCCCTGCAAGGACCCCAATAATGTGCAGGAGGGCCAGGTCGTGCAGGAGGGCCCAGCCCCGCAGGATGGGCCCGAGGACAGCAAAGCACCCCTCCAGGCTCCGCTCCCCCACGACAACCCGAAATGGATGGACGTGGCGACAAGCGACCCAGGGAGTGGACACCGGTCCGGAAAGCGAGGAGGAAGGCGCGTCGGCGGGCCCAGGAACCGCAACCATCAGGCGGGAAGAGGCAGCTACAGGGAGGCTATAAGAGGTCCTCTGACGAAGGGGATTCGGAGAGGGCCCGCCCGAAGCAGAAGCTAAAGATCTCAAGGGAGAAGGAAAGCAGCACCATGCTTCCAGGTGATGGGAGGTGTCCTGAGGCTCCCTCCGACACCCAGTCATGTGCCGCTGGGACACTGGGGGGCCCCCCGGTTGTTCCAGGCGGGAAGGAGGAAACAACGCGTCTCCAGCCTGACCCAGAGCTGGACTCTCCTGCCTCCGTACACCCGACGGGGGGATGCCACCTGGAAGGCTGCACAGACAGTTTCCTGAGCCCGGAGAGCGTCCAGCAGTTAGCCCGAGCAATGGGCATGAAGGGACAGATAGAGGGGCTGGACCTTGGACTTGGGGAGGGTACTGCGGTCACTGCCCACAATGGGGTACGAGTTGCGAGCGTTAATGTGTGCAGCATCAAGTCCACCGCAAGATGTGTGTCCACGTTGGCCTACGTGACCACCATCAGGGTGGACCTCCTGTTTCTGCAGGAGTGCGGGATACTCAGCTCCCCTGAGGCTGATCAATGTGTACGCCCCAGCGGTACGGAGTGAGGGGTTGGCCGTCCTGCAGCGGCTTCCACCCCTGCTGGCTACGTCCAGGCCGGTCATCCTAGGCGGAGACTTCAACTGCATCATCGATGCAGATGGAAGATCCAGCGTGGGGACAGCGGGTGGGGGGAGTCAACTGGACATCACATCCAGATTCCTGATGGGCACGGTGAAGGACACCAAGCTGCTCGACGTCTTCAGCACCCCTGCAGACGGAGTGCAGCGGAGGTACACCTGGTCGCGGCCAGACGGGTCTATTCGCTCAAGGATAGACTTCTTGTTTGTGTCACGGGCGTTCTCGGTCAGGTCCACCGGCGTCGAGCCGGTGTTCTTCTCTGACACCTGCCTCCTGCTGACCGACTGTCACTTATAGGACGACCAGCCGGCTGGCAAGGGGACGTGGAAGCTCAACATGACTCTGTTGACCCCAGAGAATGTCGAGGAGCTTAAGAGGGAGTACGCCAGTTGGAGAACCGTGAAACCCCTCTTTGAGTCTCCGGGCGACTGGTGGGAGACGGTGAAGGAGAACATCAAGAGGTTCTTTGTCCTCAAGGCTGTTCGGAAGGCGAGAGAGAGGCGGGGAAAGCTGTCGCGACTCCAGAAAAGGGTGCAGAACCTGCTCCTTCTGCAGTTGATGGGGGTCGATGTCACGGAGGACCTCCACGAGGTGAGGGGCCAGCAAGCCTCGCTCTTCGCCGCGGAGGCCTCCAGGATAATCTTCTGGTCCAGTGTCCGCTCCATGGAGCAGGACAAGATGTGCTCGCGTTTCTTCTTTCAGAAGGTGCACACAGAGAGCTCTGTGCTTAGCCGGCTGAAGGAGGATGACGGCTCGGTGACGTCATCTCGGTCCGACGTTTTGAGGATCAGCAGATCCTTCTATGCCGGACTGTACGACATGAAGCCCACGGACAGCACGGCCTCCGACTCGTTCCTGTCGTCTATCACGGAGGTCTTAGACGACGGCACAAGGGAGTGGCTGGACCGGCCGATATCCCTGGACGAGCTGACCAGAGCCCTCAAGTCCTTGGAGAGGAATAGGACTCCCGGGAGCGACGGCTTACCGGTCGAGCTGTATTCCGCTCTGTGGACCTGCTGGAGGTGTACGATAGTGTGCTTCGGGCAGGGGAAAATGTGCAAGTCCATGAGGAAGGGCATCATCACCCTCATTTACAAGGGGAAGGGGGAGAGGGAAGAAATTAAGAATTGGCGACCATTTCACTATCGAACGTGGACTACAAAATCCTGGCCAAGGCCATAGCCAACCGGGTCAGGTCTGTCTTGGAGTCGGTGATTCACCCTGACCAAACCTGTGCTGTGCCAGGCAGGAAGATCGCTGAGAGCCTCGCGCTCATCAGGGATACGATCACCTACATACAGGACAGGCGGGTGGGCACCTGCCTCGTCAGCCTGGACCGGAGGAGGCCTTCGACAGGGTCTCTCATGTAAGCCTGAGGGACGTCCTCTCCAAATTGGGGTTTGGGGAGGACATCCGCAATTGTTTCCGGCTGCCCTACACCAACATCGTTAGTGCAGTCTCAATCAACGGGTGGAAATCGGACAGTTTTCCCGTCAGATCTGGAGTCAGGCAGGGCTGCCCGCTCTCTCCTGCCTTGTTCGTGTGCTGTGTGGAGCCCTTCGCTGCATCCATCAGGAAGGACGTGAGCCTGAAGGGCGTGACTATCCCAGGCAGCGGAGGCCTTCAGGTCAAGACCTCCCCGTACATGGACGATGTTGCCGTCTTCTGCACCGATCGTCGGTCGGTGAGTAGACTGTTAGACATCTGCGGCCAGTTTGAACTGGCCTCGGGTGCCAAAGTCAATAGGGGTAAGAGCGAAGTCATGTTCTTCGGGAACTGGAACGACCGCTCCTTCATCCCCTTCACCGTCAGGACAGACTACCTGAAGGTGCTGGGTGTTTGGTTTGGTGGAGCTGGGGCGTGCACTAAGACTTGGGAGGAGCGTATCACCAAACTGAAGCAGAAGCTGGGCAGGTGGATGCTCCAGTCCCTCTCCATCATAGGTAAGAACCTGGTTGTCAGGTGCGAGGGGCTTTTGGTACTGTTGTATGTGGCGCAGGCCTGGCCTATTCCCTGGACCTACGGCGCTGCGGTCACCCGGGCCATCTTCCACTTCATTTGGGGGGTCGAGGATGGACCGGGTCCGCAGGGACACCGTGTACAAAGACCTGGAAAATGGGGGAAAGGGCGTACTGAACGCCACCCTCGCCCTGACGGCTACCTTTGTGTGCAGCTGCATCAAGCTGTGCGTAGATCCTCAGTACGCAAACACCAAGTGTCACTACTTACTGAGGTTCTACCTGTCCCCGGTGTTGCGAAGGATGGGCCTGGCCTCCTTGCCGTGGAACGCTCCGAGTAGTTAGACCATTCTGTACCACCTGTCCTTCGTGGAGAAATTCTTGAAAGGCAACACCTTTGACCACAAGGCCGTCAGGCAGTGGTCAGCACGTAGTATCCTCAAGACCCTTTGGGAAAAGGAGAGGGTGGATCCCGTCGTGTGGTTCCCCATGCAGACTGCCAAAGTCGTTTGGCAGAATGCCTCATCGCCAGAACTTTCAAACAAGCACAAGGACATTGCTTGGCTGGTGGTGAGAGGGGGTCTGCCAGTGAGATCCTTTATGCATGCCCGGAATCTCTGCGCTACCGCACACTGCCCTTGAGGTGGCTGCGGGAGGGACGAGACTGTCGATCACCTCCTTCTGAAGTGTGCCTATGAGCAGGAGGTCTGGAGGGGGATGCAGTGGTATTTGTCGAGGTTCGTCCCGAGCAGCTCCGTGACGCGGGACTCCGTGCTCTACGGGCTGTTTCCCGGGACGCACACCGAGACCAACATCAACTGCGCCTGGAGGATCATCAATGCGGTGAAAGACGTTCTTTGGTCTGCCCACAACTTGCTGGTCTGCCAGCTGAAAGAACTGACCCCGACCGAGTGTTGCAGACTGGTGCACTCCAAGGTCCAGGACTACGTGCTGAGGGACGCGCTAAAGCTTGGGGCAGCCGCCGCCAAGGCGCGGTGGGGAAAGACCACGGTATCAAACCCCTCATCCAGAATAGAAAAAAGGGCCCTATCTGGTAACTGGGCTCAGCTGGTGCCTTCCCCAACTGGTCAGGGGGTCAACTGGGACTGTGTGGGGTGACGATTGCCGGGGTATTTGCTTTGCTTTTTTTTTTCTTTGTTTTTTTTTCCTTTAGTTGGTGTACGTACCCCCTGGGTAACCCGGAGCAGCTTGCATGACTGGGTAGGTGTATAAATGTTTTATTTTTTGTACATCTTATGAATAAAGTATATTTTTTCAAATAAAAAAAGGTGACGAAACGTCTGAAAACTAACCTTCCAGCTCAGCGAGCAAACTCACATCCAGAACCTCAACCTGAGCTACAAATCTTCTCAAAACTCGCTAACCCAGAACATTATCTGGGTCTCTGGATTAACAGCCCAGTGTTAATGCCACTGCATCCCCCAACACCAGTGGGCTCTTACTTTCTTAAGTATCTTAATCTTTGCCTATCATCTGCCACCTTTTGACAGGCCTGTTGGAAAACAAATATATTCCAACTACTGGCTCACCTTTATCTATCCTGCTTGTTCTCTCCTCAAGGAAGTCTAGGACCCGTAGGCACAGTTTTAAATTAGAGGGGGTAAATTTAAAATGGAAATGAGGAGACATTTCTTGAGCCAGAGAGTGGTGGGCCTGTGGAATTCATTGCCCGGAGTGCAGTGGAGGCCGGGACGTTAGATGTCTTCAAGGCGGAGGTCGATAAATTCTTGATCTCACAAGGAATCAAGGGCTATGGAGAGAGTGCAGATAAGTGAAGTTGAAATGCCCATCAGCCATGATTAGATGGAGGACTGGACTCGATGGGCCGAATGGCCTTACTTTCACTCCTATGTCTTATGGTCTAATTCTGATCAATTATAAGATACATTTTCCCCTTGTGTGATTTTTGAACAAGGACATCTCAGTCCCTTTGGTTATCAACAGTTTCCAATCTCTTCCACTTCAGAACAACAAAGAATAACAGAACTACACCATCTGTTTAGCCATGTGTTGAACCGTACTATCCTCCTGTTTCTATCCTCACTGGCATGTGGCATAGGCGGTAATCCTGAGATAACAACCTCGGAGGTCCTGCTCTTTAACTGTCTACCTAACTTCCTGAACTGCTGCTGCAGGACCTTGTCTCTTATCCTACCCATGTGGTTAGTACCAAAATGTACCACACCATCTCCCTTCAGAATGCTTTCTGCTCGTTCAGAGACATCCTGGACCCTGCCATGGGGAGGCAACACACCATCCTGGAGTCTCTTTTATGTCCACAGAAGCACCTATCTGTACCCCTCACTACAGAGTCCCCTATAACTAGTGCTCTTTGCCCTTCCCTTCTTGAGAACAGAGCCAGCCACGGTGCCACCAGTCTGGCTGCTGCTGCTGTTGTCCCCAGTAGATCATCTTCATCAACCCCCCCCAACAGTATCCAAAACAGTATACTTTTAAGAGAGGGGGACGGCCACAGGACATTCCTGCACTGCTGCCTGTCCCTTCTAATGGTCACCCATCCATCTGTCTTCACCTTGGGTGTCACCACATCTCTAAAACTCCTGGCTGTGACATTTGACAACAACCCCTCTGCAAATGACCTTCTGGAAGCATTCACTGCACTAATGCGGATCTATCTCACATCAGCCGATCAACGCCACTGCTCTGCTGTCCTCTTCCGGGTACTCGCCTGCACCTGAACACGGAGGGTCACTTGATGAAGTCCACCTTCTGGAAGCAGTGACAGTAAAGAGTCGACCACTGTTTTCTGGATTTGATTTCACAGACAGGTCAGAACTGCAGTTTTCATTGAATGAATCATTACATCAATCCAACCTTCTCACAATCCTTAGTGCCAACAACCAGCACTCTATTTCAGATGTATTCAGTAATTTTAAATTCTCTCAGCTGCTGTGGTGGGATCTGAACTCATTCCTTGCTGGATTACAATTCCATTAACAGTCCCACGCCGCGGCTGTCCACACAAGGAAATGTTTTGTGTAGCAGTGAAGGACAAAGTTCACCCTGTTGTAGAGATTCTACATGCAGCTGTACTGGTCGAACGGGGTTCCTGCTTCTGATACTATTCGAGTGATTCTGACTGAGTGACATCTGATACCTCCCTCAACAAGAGTAGCCACTTGAAAACCTTAAAAATGTGCCACTAGAAATCCCCCATTCTAAGGAAAAGCCACTTACCATTCACCTTATCTATACCCCTCATGGTTTTATAAACCTCCATCAGGTCACCTCACAACCTCCTGCACTCCAGTGAGAGAAGTGCCAGCCTTTCTTCCCAACTCGAACCTTCCATACCCAGCAACATCCTGATAAATCTCTCTTGAAAGGGGCACAGCGCTCCAGAAGAGGCCTCACCAGTGTCATGTACAACCTCAACAATGACATCCCCAACTCCTCTACTCAAAGGCCTGAGCGATGAAGGCAAGCGAGGTGTCCGGTGTGTCTGACGTTTCGTCCTGTCACCGGTGGCAGTGATGGGACTCGACTTTGGTGCAGCGCGTGGACAGTGTGCCAACACAGAGAAGATCGAACCCAGCACAGGGGAGGCAAGTGAGTGAGCGTGGGGAAGAGACCGGAGGACATCAAACTCTTGTTGGGAGTGCAAACCCAGTATGGCTAAGCACTTAAGAGGTACTGCATCGGTGAACTTTTAACTATTTGTTTATTTTCCTACTTTATGCAAAGAAAGATTTCAATGTTGAATTTTTAACTCTATTTCCTTATTTTTAAACTTTGTACCTAAGACAGTACCAGGAATGGTGACTGTACACTTTTCACTATACTTGCATACATGTGACAATAAAACCTAATTCTAAAAACTTTCCGGGTGTCAGTTGTAGGTTAGGGTACTGCAAATATCGTTTAAAATGTAACAGATGTTCTGATTCCACCTTACGTTTTGTTTTATTCACTCCTGGGTGTCGATTATTGCCTGTCCATCATTACCCTTGAGAAGGTGCGGTTGAGCTGACTTCTTGAACCACTATTTTTAGGCAGTGAGTTCCAGAGCTCCCCCTCTGTGCCTGCACTTCAAAATGAAAAGCAATCTGCCTCAAATTCTCTCTGAATCTCTCCCCTCTTATCCTAAATCCTGGTTATGGATCAAAGGGAATAATCCACTCTATCTAGGCTGCCTTGATGATTCTGTTCCACCGCAACTAAATCTCATCTCAGCCTCCTTGGCATCTGGCCACTGTAGCCTTCCTAAAACTAGTCCAGGCTCCATCCTTGCGAATCTCTCTTGCACCCTCTCTCGTGAAATTCGCTGAAAGCTAAATGGATCAGAGCCAAAGAAGGACAGGCAACCTAAATTTTGATACTTGTCTCCAGGTAGTGTCTTCAGGGGAAAGAGAGGGAGAGAGGGAAAGAGATGTACATATTTAGGGAGGGAACTCCTCAGTGTAGGGCCTAAATGATTTAAGGTATAGCCACAAGTGTCAGGACAAAGGAAATTGGGGTCAGAATTGGACAAACACAGAGATTTTACAGGGTTGTTGGGCTGAAACATCGACATTTGAAGTTTTTCTTTAAGTAGGTCAGGAATTATTGCCCAGACCAAATTACTTTTGAGAAAGAGTGATGAGCAGTCTTTAACTGTTACAGTCTATATGGGCTAAGGACACCCAGAGTGCTGTTGCGAAGGGAATCCAGGATTCTGGCCCAGCGTCATTGAAGGAACAGCCGATACATTTCCAAGTCGGGACGGTGAGGGGCTCGGAGGGTGAGCTTGCGGGGGGGTGTTCCCATGTACCTGCTGCCCCTTGTCTTTCTGGATGGAAGTGGGTCGCGGGTTTGGAAGGTGCTGTCTGAGGCGCCTTGGTGAGTTGCTGCAGTGCATCTTGTAGACGGTACACACGTTATGTTGGCAGTGAAGGAAGTGGACGTTGAAAACAATGGATGTGGTGCCAATCAGGCAGGCTGCTTCTTTTTAACCAGGGTAATGAGTGTTGCTGGGGCTGCACTTATGCAGAACAAATGGGGAGTATTCCATCACACTCCTGATTTGACGATGGTGGACAGGCCTTGGGCAGACAAGCGATAGACTACTTGCTACACAACCCCAGCCACTAAAGGAGTTAAAAGATGACAATCAGTGGTGACAATCTGCGAGTGATCTTACCCATTCCCTAACCCAGGGAGTCTGCAAACATCTCCCCCGCGCCCCCCAAATCCTTCATTGCCTGAGTTCAGACAAACTAGCATGGCCCAGTTCTTGAAGTTGGCATATCAGCCTCTGTGGTTGTTGCCCTAATAAGGTTTTTGGAAGCTTATCGTTGTAACGTGGCTCGGCTGTTCACAGCGTTCAGCTTGGGTGTAAACCCTGCTGCAAGGTTTGGGAGTTCTACATTTTCAGGCAGATGTCACAGCCACCTATGTGAGCCAGCAGCAAGACCCCATTTGAACCGCTTCTCCCAGGCACCTGTTCTGTGAGGCTTCCCAAAACATTTCCTTTTATGGACTAACGCAGATCTGTTGACTGATGGCAGATTAACCCCTTCAGTGAAAAATACATTGATATATCGTTGCACCAGAAGGATTAATGTTAAATCTAGAGGATTCCCAACAATTACTAACAACAAAGCCCCAAACGCCAAAAGCGAATTTTACTTCATGCCTCCTCCTCTGCTTCAATTTATCTTGAGGTGTTTGTCTTATTATTTTGGGCTAAAATCTTAATGGGCTTGGCCAATACACCCGTTGTGGTATAATTGTGCCCAGTTCTGGTCACTCTGTTATAGGAAGGATATTGTTAAGCTGGAGAGGGTTCAGAAGAGATTTACCAGGATGTTGCTGGGTCTGGAAGGTTTGAGGTATAAGGAGAAGCTGGATAGGCTAGAACTTGCTTCACTGGAGCGCAGGAGGTTGAGACTTGACCTTAGAGGTTTATAAAATCATGAGGGACATAGATAAGGTGAATGGGGCAGGAGTCTTTTCCCTGGGTGGGGGATTTCAAGACCAGAGGGTCATACTTTTAAGGGGAGGGGAGGAAAGATTTAAAAAAGATATGAGGGACAATTTTCTTTATGCAGACAATGTTTCGTGTGTGGAATCAACTTGCTGAGGAGTGGAGGATGTGGGTACAGTTATAACATTTAAAAGACATTTAGGTAGGTCAGTACATGAATTAAAAAGATTTGGAGGGATATGGGCCAAGTCCAGGCAGGTGGGTTCTAGTTTAGTTTCGGATTATGGATGGCATGGACTGGTTGGGCTGAAGGGTCTGCTTCTGTGCTGTATGACTCTATAACTGCTTGTGAAATCTTGAGGCTCCTGTTTCGTTTTGATCACATCAGAAAATAAGAAGTGAGAGCCATTTGGCCCATCAAGAATGCTCAGCCATTCAATACGATCGTGGTTGGTCTAATCCTGGTCTCAGTGCTTTCCCCGTGATCATCGACTCTACCACAGTATAAAAACTGTCCAACTCTACCTTGAATCTATTCAGACACTACCGCTTCTGGGCCAGACAATGGCAAAGATTCACAACCCTCAGAGAGAAGAAATTCTCCCTGTCTTCATCTTAAAAGAGGAGCCGCTTCATCTGAAATTATTCTCCCCAGTTCGAGATTTCCCTCTTGAGGGGAAACGTCCTCTCACCATCTACTTGATCGAGCCCCCTCAGAATCTTACATTTCAAACATAGGTTGAGGGGTGACCTTATGGAGGTTTGTAACATCATGAGGGATATAGATAAGTTGAATAACCAAAATCTTTTCCCTAGCGTGGGGGAATTCAACACTAGGGTACCTATTTTTAAGGTGAGAGGAGAAACATTTAAAAACTGTGAGGGAATTTTTTTTTACATAGAGACTGTTTTGTATGTGGAATGAAGTTCCAGAGAAAGTTGTTGATGCAGGTACAGTTATAATTTCTAAAAGACATTTGGAAAGGTACATGAATAGGAAAGGTTTGGAGGGATATGGGCCAACAGCAGGCAGGTGGGACGAGTTTAGCTTGGGATTATGGTCAGCATGCACAAGTTGGACTGAACGGTCTGTTTCCGTGCCTTATGACTATTCTTTTAAACTCCAATGGATAAAGAGCCATCCTGCTCAAACATTCCTTTTAATACAAACCTCTTCAGTCTAAGAGTCAATCTCGGGAACCCCTCTGAACTGCTTCAAATGCAAGTTTGTCCCTCTACTATTAAGGAGACCAAAGTTGTAAATAGTACCTGAGGTACAGTCTCACCAACACTCTGTACAGTTGCACGATGATTTCCCTATCTCTATATTCAATCCACCTTGCAATACAGGCCAATATTCCTTCAGCGTTTCTCAGGTAGCAAGGATAATCCAGGTAATTATGGGCCGGTGAGCCTCATGTCAGTTGTGGGGAAGCTGCTGGAGAAGATACTGAGGGATAGGATCTATTTACAGTTGGAAGAAAATGGACTGATTAGTGATGGGCAGTGTGGTATTGTGCAGGGAAGGTTATGTCTTACCAACTTGATTGAATTCTTTGAGGAAGTGACAAAGTTAATAGATATGGGAAGGACTGTAGATGTCATATACATGGACTTCAGTAAGGCGTTTGATAAGGCTCTCCACGGTAGGCTGATGGAGAAGGTGAAGTGGCATGGGGTCCAGGGTGGACTAGCTAGATGGATAGAGAACTGGCTGGGAAACAGGAGACAGAGAGTTGTACTGGAAGGGAGTTTCTCAAAATGGAGAACTGTGACCAGTGGTGTTCCACAGGGATCGTGTTGGGACCACTGTTGTTTGTGGTGTAAATAAAGGAAGGTATAGATGGTCTAATTAGCAAGTTTACAGATGACACTAAGATTGGTGGAGTAGCAGATTGTGAAGAAGACTGTCGGGGAATGCAGCAGAATATAGATAGATAGGAGAATTGTGTGGAGAAATGGCAGATGGAGTTCAATCCAGGCAAATGTGAGGTGATGCATTTTGGAAGATCCAATTCAAGAGCAAACTATACGGTAAATGGAAAAGTCTTGGGGAAAATTGATGCACAGAGAGATCTGGGTGTTCGTGTCCATTGTACCCTGAAGGTGGCAACGCAGGTCAATAGGGTGGTCGAGAAGGCACACTGCATGCTTTCCTTCATCGGAGGGGGTATTGAGTTCAAGAGTTGGCACGCCATGTTACAGTTGTATAGGATAACAAAGTGTGAAGCTGGATGAACACAGCAAGCCAAGCAGCATCTCAAGAACACATAAGCTGACGTTTTGGGCTGATGAAGTGTCTAGGCCCAAAACGTCAGCTTTTGTGCTCCTGAGATGCTGCTTGGCCTGCTGTGTTCATCCAGCTTCACACTTTGTTATCTTGGATTCTCCAGCATCTGCAGTTCACATTATCTCTGATTACAGTTGCATAGGACTTTGGTTTGACCATATTTGGAGTACTGCGTACAGTTCTGGTCGCCACATTACCAAAAGGATGTGGATGCCTTGGAGAGGGTGCAGAGGAGGTTCACCAGGATGTTGCCTGGTATAGAGGGTTCTGGCTATGAAGAGAGATTGAGTAGGTTAGGATTATTTACATTAGCGAGATGGAGATTGAGGGGGAGGGCCTGATTGAGATCTACAAAATCATGAGAGGTATAGACAGGGTGGATAGCAAGAAGCTTTTTCCCCCAGAGTGGGGGCCTCAATTACTAGGGGTCATGATTTCAAGGTGAGAGGGGAAAGGTTTAAGGGAGATATGCGTGGAAAGTTCTTTACGCAGAGGGTGGTGGGTACCTGGAACAGCGGAGGTGTTAGAGGCAGGCACGATAGCGTCATTTAAGATGTATCTAGATAGATACATGAATGGGCAGGGAGCAGAGGGATAGAGATACTTGGAAATTAGGCGAAAGGTTTAGGTAGAGGATCTGGATCGGCACAGGCTTGGAGGGCCAAAGGGCCTGTTCCTGTGCTGTAATTTTCTTTGTTCTTTATTACCTGCTGTACCTGCCCATTAGCCTTTTGTATCCTACAGTCATGGGAGATGTACAGCACGGACACAGACCCTTCGGTCTACTCCTCCATGCCACTCAGATATCCTAAATTAACCCAGCCACCCTGAAGAGAAGAGAGTGCATGGAGGGTCATGTTTTGTGGACTCACAGCTACCGAGTATAAACGTGTCTCAGCTTGAGCTCCCTAGTTCGTCAGCAGGAATGTAGCCGTTTAAAAATATCTTCTCAATTCCTTGCCACCGTCTTGTTTCCCATGATTAGTTCCCCAGCTTCATCCTCCAAAGGAGAAATGTTTACTTTAGCTTTGGGAACCTCCAAAGTGGCAACAATCTGCACTTAAGAAGTGATGGGTACTGAGGAGCTCTGACCAGGCTAGAACTCTTTCCCTAATAAACCCTTCCTCCCATAGTTCTGAGCTTGCACAATGTGCCAGCCTTAAAATGGTGTCTGAGTTGGAAAATGTTTGGGAAGCATTGTCATAGCAGCTCTTAATGCCTGTGTTTTATATAGTCGGTAGGAGAGGCCGGTCTGAGCTATCAGCTGAGATTCAGAATTTGGCTTCAATTGAAGAGAGGCAAATTTATTCAACTCTGATCATTACCCGTGGCCATATTGTTTCTGGTTGGCTCTATTACAACAATCTTCTGACACATCACGTCGAAAATTGTACCTAAGGAGTGGCAAGGCATCAAATGGAAGGTGGTTGTGGAACTAATACACAGAGGAATCACCACATCCAGGACAGAAGGGGTCAGAAATCACATTAGCTTGCATTTATACATCTCCATTAACATTGTCAATCTTCTGAATGTGTTTCACTGAAAGTTATCAGATGCAAATTGATGCCACGCTGCTAAAGGAGATGCTAGCGAGAGTGACTATAAGCTGGTCAAAGATGTACCATGGGTTTTAAGCTGTGGGAGAAAGAGGTGTAGAAATTTGGAGACAGAATTCTGAGCAGCGAAAGGTTTTTGCCACCAACAGTAAATTGATGACAATCAGAATACATGAGAGGCCAGAATTAGGGGGAAGCAGATTCTCAAAGCACGCTGGGGCTGGAGGAGATATCAGAGATATTGATAGGTCAGGAGGCACATTTTCCAGAACAGCAAAGCCCTGAGGCAAACTGTATCAGTACATCTGCAACTACTGCAAAGTGGAACATTTATGAAATGTGTCCTATCCATTGAAAGCAGGTCAGATCTGTGCTGGCCAAATACTCTGTCATTAACACTGGAAGAAGCCCTCATGAACAATGATACCAGACAGCATGCACTGAGCCATAACTCGCTCACTGACACTTAGTTTGGGTTCTGCCAGGGCCACCTAACTCCAGACCTTATTCTAGTCTTGGCCCAATTTCAGATCAAAGTGCTGAAATCCAAACAAAAACAGAAATTGCTGGGAGAACTGACAGCATCTGTGGAGAGAGAGCAGAATTAATGTTTCCAATCCAGTGACCCTTCTTCAGAACCGATGGGAACTAGGAAAAGGTTGGTATATATGCTGAAGGTGCAGGTGGGGGGTAGTATAAACAATAGTTGGAGATTAAGTCCAGAGGCAGACAGAGAGAGAGAATAACAGCCCAAGACAGAGATGTTGGCCGGGAGCATGGTTGAAATGACAGGTAACTGAAAGCTCAGGATCATTTTTGCAGACAGAACGTAGGTGTTCTGCAAAGTGGATGCCCAGTCTGCACTTCATTTTCTCAATATGGAGGCGACAGCATTCTGAACAGCAAAAACAGCAGATTAGATTTGTGTGGGATGCTGTTGCGAGTGGTGGAGGAGTGCACCAGGGTGTTCCGGATGGAATGGTTCTTGCAAAAGGCTGACAAGGGGTCTGTGGAAGGGGTAGATAAGTCTGGTGGCGGCATCCCACTGGAGGTGGTGGAAATAGCGGCTAATGATCCTTTGGATGTGGATACTGGCGGGATGGTAGGTGAGGACATGGGGAATCTATCACTGCTGTGGGAGGGAAGAGAAGGGGCAAGAGAGATGGGTTGGATTTGGCTGAGGGCCCTGTCAACTATGGCAGCGGGGAATCTTTGGGTGAGGAAGAAGGTGGACATTTCATAGGTCCCCTTATAGAAGCTAGCATCAGGACTGATGCTACGAAGATGGAGAAACTGAGGAATGGCAATAGAGTCTTTTCAGGAAGCTAGTTGTGAGGATATATAGTCAAGGTAATTGTGGGATTCGGTGGGTTTACAGTGGATATTGGTGGCCAGCCTATCCCCAGAAATGGAAACTGAGCTATCGAGGAAGGGATGGGAGGAGTCAGAGATGGACTAGGTGAAGGTGAGAGCGGGGTGGAAACTCAAAGCAAAATAGATCAACTTTTCCAATTCAGATGAGAGAGGGAAGCACCACCAATGATGTCAGTGTTAGACCAGAGAAAGAGCTGTGGGTGAGGGCCAGAGTAGAGCTGGAACAAGGAATGTTCCACATACCCCACAAAGAGACAGGCGTAACCAGCAGGTAGCCACGGCCACACATTTGACCTGAAGAGAGACACAGGAGTTAATTGTTTAAAGTGAGGATGAGCTCGGCTGAGCTGAAATCCAAAACTGCAGTGCATGGGACTGTCCTTATCATTGTAGCAGGAACTGGTTAAATGTCGTATTAAGGAACTTTAGAAAAAAAAAGGTCACATGAAGCAGGGGAAAGTGTTTTACTGGTTGGAGTGACATGTAGCACAAGGAGGGAATGATAGATATGACAATTAGAGCCAAACATCTCAGTCCCAGGACGTCACTGCAGGATTCCTGTGGACAGAACCCTTGATGCAAACATCTTCAGTGACCTTCCCTCCACCAAAAGATCAAAAATGGGGATGTGTGACAATGGCACAGTATTCTGTACCATTTGCAACTCATGCATGCAACAAGAGCTGACAACATTCAGGCATGGACTGCTCAGTGCCAGGTAACAGTGTCGCCACAGAAGTGCAGTCAATGTCCATCTCTAACAAGAACATGTTCAAGACAGAATTTGATCCATTTTAGGATACAAACGACATGGAGGGATATTGGGGAAAATTGGAATGGAGGTAGAGTATGAACTGTGGACTGTTTCAATGGTGGAACGGGCTCAACAGGCCGAATGGTGAGAATCTAATCATTTGCCTCTTGATGTTGACAGCATTATCACCTCTGAATCCACTTTGACGAGAAACTGAACTGGGCCAGTCTTGGCTACAAGAGCAGGTCACAGATTGGGAAGCCTGCAGCAAGTCACTCCCCTTCTGACTCCCCAAATCCTGTCCCGCCATCGACAAGGCAGAAATCAGGAGTATGATGGAATATGCCCCACTTGCCCTGGGTGGGGGTAGCTCTAACAACACTCGAGAAGTTCGACACCATCCAGGGCAAGCAGCTTGCTGGATTGACACCCCTAACCACCAGCTTCAACATTCACTTATTTAACTCTTAATAATCTCTGGAATTTGCTACCTCAAAGTGCCATGGATGGTGAGTCGCAGTATGTATTAAAGACTAGTTAAAACAGATCTCTCTTCCATAAGTGAATCCATAAATTATGATGGGCCAGGCAGAAAAGTGGAGTTAAACTCACAATCAGATCAACTGTGATCTTATTGGATCACAGAGCAAGCTAGAGTGATCTAATGGCTAACTCTTGTACTTTTTCCTGATGTTCCTTCCCTCCACCCGCACATGGTAGCAGCAGTGAGTATCACCTACAAGATGCACTGCAGCAACTTACCAAGACTTCTCCAACAGCTTGAAAATCATGAAAACGACCACCTTGAAGGACAAGGAGCAACAGATACATGGGAACACCATGCCCTTCCAAGTTTCCCTCCAACCCACACACCATCCTGACTTGGAAATGTATTGCCATTCCTTCACTGTTGCTGGGTCAAAGCCAGAAAGTCATAGAGGAATGTACAGCACAGAAACAGAACCGTCAGTCCGACTCATCCACGTTGACCAGTTATCTTAAATTAATCTGTTCCGATTTGGCCCATATCTTTTTAAAACCCTTCCTATTCATAAAAGTTCTAGATGCCTTTTAAATGTTGAAAGACAGATACTCAGAGTTCCTGCAGTACCAGCCTCCAACACTTCCTCTGGCAGCTCATTCTATACATGCACCACATAAAAAAGTTACCCCTCAGGTCCCTTTTAAATCTTTCCCCTCTCACTCTAAACCTATACCCCTCTAGTTTTGGGCTCCCCTACCCTGGGGAAAAGACCTTGGCTATTCACCCTGTCCATGCCCCTCATGATTTTATAAACCTCTATAAGGTCACCCCCTCAGCCTCTGACGCTCCAGGGAAAATAGCCCCAGTCTATCCAGCCTCTCCCTGTAGCTCAAACCCTACAAGCTCCTTGTGAATCTTTTCCAAACTCTTTCAAGTCTCACAACATCCTTCCTATAGCAGGGAGACCAGAATTGAACGCAGTATTCCAAAAATGGCCCTAACCAATGTCCTGCACAGCTGCAATATGCCCTTCCCAACTCCTACACTCAATGCATTGACCAATAAAGGCAAGTGCAACTTCACCGCCCTGTCTACCTGCAACTCCACTTTCAGGGATCTCTGTACCTGCGCCCCCCCCCCGCCCCAAAGGTCTCTCTGTTCGATTTGAGGTGCCAACACCTCACACATTGCAGTGATTCCAAAATGCAATTCAAGGGCAATCAAGGATGGGCAATAAATACTGGTTTCATGTGATGCTGACATACCAAGTGCAGATAAAAACACAAACTGAAAATGAAGATGAAAATTTTAAATTTGATGCGATACTGGGCCAAGTTCCAAGGTAAGTCAGCAAGGAGTGTTTTGGATGGGGGGGGACAGGGAAAGGAAACACTGTTTTTGACAGAATAAGGTCATATTAAATGAAAAAGCAGATACGGGATTAGACGTGTAATTTAGTTTTTGTCACTGTGTCAGTTGAAGATATTGAATTGTTTGTGACTGTTCCAGTCCATTTTCATCAGTTAAAACATGCCCGAAGGGATTCAACAAACAGTTCTTTGCATTAATGCTTTCAGTATCAGTGAGCAATGAACAGTCTCTGTCGTGCCAGATCACATTATAGTCTACATGGCCTCTCTCAATCTCCTGGTTGTGTGTAAGTCACACTGTGTGGAGCAAGAGTGCTTAGTTTAAATCTAACCTATCACTCTGAGGATCAGGAGTATTTAACAGGGTCACCATCAATCTGCCTGAAACAGTTCGTGCAGTGTAACATCGACAGGTACTCAAGAGTTCCTGCAGTTCCCACTGAAATCAGGCCAGGGAATGCCACTAGCTAACTATTATGTGTGTTTCTAGTACAGTGAAGGTCATATGGAAGTACATTGATTGAATTCGAACACATTTCAGTTCTGTTTCATTTCTTGATACGCTGGACCAGATCCTCCCAATGGTCACTTGTTGCTAAGCCAGGGTTCTGCTTGTAACATCCCCACCCAAGTGCAGACCCTTAACATAAATCTTAAGCTTACTCGCATCCTCAGACTGTATACAACACCTTTGTAAGACTCTGAGTACTCAGCTGGAGAAAGGGACTCGCAAATAGAAACTGGAGGCTTTACAAAATTGTTACAGTGCAGAAGGAGGCTATTTGGCCTATCATGTTTGCACTAGCTCTTCAAACGAGCACCATTACCCAGTGCCAATCTCCTACTGCATTCTCATTCCCTTGCACACTTTCGGTTCAAGTAATTATCTAGTACTCACTTGGATGTTTCAGTTGAACTTGCTTCACCACTTTTGCAGGCAGTGCTTTCCAGGTCCTGACAACACGGTGAAGAAAATGCTTTTTCTCAAATCAGCTTCTTTAATCTATTGTCAGAATTAAAGTCTCTCATTCATGGACCCATCCTGGTAAATCGCTTCTGCACTCTCTCCAATGCATTCATATCTTTCATGTAATAGAGTCGTACAGCATGGAAACCCTTCGGTCTAACCAGTCCATGCTGACCATAATCCCAAACTGAACTAGTCCCAGCTGTCTGCACTTGGCACATATCCCTCCAAACATTTCTTATTCAGGTGCATATCTAAATATCTTTTAAACATTGTAACTGTACCACATCTACCACTTGCTCTGGAGGCTCATTCCACATGAACCAATCTCTGTGTAAAAAATTGTCCCTCATGTCTTTTTTCTATCTTTTTCCTCTCACCTTAAAAAATATACCCCCTTGTCTTGCAATTCCCCCACCGTAGGGAAGGGACACCTGACGTTCACCTTATCTATACCCCTCATGATTTTATAAACCTCTAGAAAGTCACCCCCTCAACCTCCTATGTTCCAGTGAGGAAAATGTCAGCCTATGCAGCCTCTCCTTACAACTCAAACCCTTCATTCCTGGCAACATGCTGTTAAATCTCCTCTGAGACCTCTCCAATTTAATAACATCCTTCCTCTAACAGGGTGACCAGAACTGTACCCAGTGCTCCAGGAGAGGCCTCACCAACGTCCTGTACAACCTCAACATGACGTCCCCAACTCCTCTACTCAAAGGTCTGAGCGATGAAGGCAAGCATGCTAAACGCCTTCTTAACCCCCCTGTCTACATGCGATGCAAACTTCAAAGAATCATGTACCTGAACACCTAGGTCTCTCTGTTCTACAACATTGCTCAAGGCTCTACTTTCAATTGCATAAGGCTTGTCTTTGTTTGTTTTACCAAAACGTAATACCTCGCATTTATCCACATTAAACTCTTATCTGCCACCCCTCAGCCCATTGACCCAATTGATCAAGATCTCTTCGTAATCTCAGATAACCTTCTTCACTACCAATAACACCACCAATCTTGGTTTCACCTGCAAACTTACTAACCATGCTTTCTGCATACTCATCTAAATTATTTATGTAAATGACAAACAAAAATGGACCCTGTAGAACGCCACTGATCACATGCTTCCAGTCTGAAAAACAATCCTTTACCACCACTCTCTGTCTCCTGCCATTAAGTCAATTTTGTATCCAATTTTCAAGCTTACCTTGAATCCCATGTGATCTAACTTTACCAATTGGTCTACCATACCAAACCTTGTCAAGGCTTTACTAAGTTCAAGTAAACAATGTCTACACCTCTGCCCTTGTCAATCTTCTTGGTTACTTCCTCAAAAAACTCAATCAAATTTGTGAGACATGATTTCCCATCCACAAAGCCAAGGTGACCATCCCTGATCAGACCTTGCCTCTCCAAATGCATATAAATCCTATCTTTCAGAATCACTTCCAACAATTTACCCACCACTGAAGCCAGACTCACAGGTCTGTCATTCCCAAGCTTCTCCTTACATCCCTTCATAAACAAACAGACAACATTAGACACTCTCCAATCATTTGGCACCTCACCTGTACTTATAGATGATACAAATATTTCTGCCAGGGATTGTGCAATTTCTTGCTAACTTCCCACAAAGTCCTGGGATACACCAGATCAGGTCCCAGAGATTATTCCATCTTTATATTTTCTAAGACCTCCAGCACTTGTGTCTTCTGTAATATGAACAGTTTTCAAGACATCAATATTTATGAATTTTCTTGCTTCCATTTCTTTCTCTACAGTAAAAACTGATGTGAAATGTGGTGCCCACAACTGTACACAATATTCCAGCTGAGGTCTAGCAAGTGACTTGTATAAGTTCAAAACAATTCCCTAGTACTTCATGCCCCTATTACTAAAACCGAGGACACTACATGTTTTATTAACTGCTCTGTCCACTTGTCCTGCTACCTTCAATGATCCGTGCACAAATACACTCTGGTCCCTCAGCTCACTTTTTGAATTGTCCCCCCTATTTAGTATTGTCTTTCAATGTTCTTCTGACCAAAGTGTATCTCCTCCCACTTTGCTGCGTTGAACCTCATCTGCCATCTCTTGCCCACTCGCCAACTTGTCAGCGTCCATGCTGTCCCCCTCTATGTTTTGTATCATCACTCATGGGTTATAGATTCAGTGGCAGGTCTGGAGAGCACTGGTTAAGTAGCGAACTTCCTACAAGATATAGAGCCCACGAGAGACAACAAATGTTAATGAGTCCAAACTTCAGACAGTCCTGCTGTAAGGTACATTTGGGAGCACCAAAGGGGCCATGTAGGCCTCGCATACCATGTGAGCGACAGTTCTCACTCTCCTGGAACTGCATACAAGCACAGAAAACATTGAATAATCTGACAGGAGCCATCGAGGTCACACACTTGTCCTTTTGTCGTTTCTCTGCATCACAGCCACCAGTACATGGCTATCTGGCCTAAACAGTATAATTGCGCAAGTCATCCCTCACACTGCTCTCAAGAGATTCACCAGTCCTGCATCTATAGAGTCATAGAAATGTACAGCACCGAAACAGACCCTTTCCAACCAACGATGTGCCACCCAGATATCCTAAGCTGATCTACTCCCACTTGCCAGCATTTAGCCCATATCCCTCTAAACCCTTCCTATTCATATACCTATCCAGATGCTTTTTAAATGTTGTAAATGTACCAGCCTCCACCACTTCCTCTGGCAGCTCGTTCCCTACACACACCACCCTCTGCGTGAAAAGGTTACCCCTCAGGTCCCTTTTAAATCTTTCCCCTCTCACCTTAAACCTATGCCCCTCTAGTTTTGGATTCCTCTACGCTGGGGAAAAGACCTTGGGTATTCACCTTATTTATGCCCCTCATGATTTTACAAACCTCTATAAGGTCACGCCTCAGCCCCTGACCCTCCAGGGAAAATAGCCCCAGCCTATTCAGCCTCTCCCTGTAGCTCAAACCCACCCACCCTGGCAACATCCTTGAACATCTTTTCTGAACCCTTTCAAGTTTCACAACATCCTTCCTACAGCAGGGAGACCAGAAATGTATGCAATATTCCAAAAGTGGCCGAATTAATGTCCTGTACAGCTGCGACCTGACCTCCCAACTCCTCTGCTTAATGCAATTGATTTCTCAAGAATTGGTTTGCGTGCGAAAGCCCTGATAAGCTATGACAGAGGTATGACCAGCAGAGCCATCAAGTGGGGTAGTCTGGGGACAATCTTTGATTAGAGCAGAGATCAATTTATGCCTGTTACGGTGCGACTTGACAAATCCAGTGTGAAACCCAAACCACTACCTTTAATACAGCAAAACTGGCAAGCTGCTAGCATTTAACCAGGATTGACAGGGAAGTTGTGATCAGAGGGAACTCCAGATCTTGGAGAATCCGAGATAACAAAGTGTGGGGCTGGATGAACACAGCAGGCCAAGCAGCATCGTAGGAGCACAAAAGCTGACATTTCAGGCCTAGACCCTTCATCAGAAAAAGGGGATAGCGAGAGGATTCTGAAATAAATAGGGAGAGAGGGGGAGGTGGACTGAAGATGGATAGAGGAGAAGATAGGTGGAGAGGAGAGAATGGGTTGGGAGGCAGGGAGGAGATAGGTCAGTCTGGGGAGGACGGACAGGTCAAGAGGGTGGGATGAGGGCGGATAGGTAGGAAATGGAGGTGCGGCTTGAGGTGGGAGGAGGGGATACATGAGAGGAAGAACAGGTTAGGGAGACGGGGACGAGCTGGGCTGGTTTTGGGATGCAGTGGCGGGGAAGGGAAGATTTTGAAGCTGGTGAAATCCACATTGATACCATTGGGCTGCAGGGTTCCCAAGCAGAGTATGAGTTGCTGTTCCTGCAACCTACGGGTGGCGTCATTATGGCACTGCAGGAGGCCCATGATGGACGTGTCATCTAAGGAATGGGAAGGGGAGTTGGAATGGTTCGCAACTGGGAGGTGCAGTTGCTTACTGCGGACCGAGCGTAGGTGTTCTGCAAAGCGGTCCCCAAGCCTCCACTTGGTTTCCCCCATGTAGAGGTAGCCACACCGGGTACAGCGGATGCAGTATACCAAATTGGCAGATGTGCAGGTGAACATCTGCTTGATGTCGAAAGTCGTCTTGGGGCCTGGGCTGGGGGTGAGGGAGGAGGTGTGGGGGCAGGTGTAGCACTTCCTGCAGTTGCAGGGGAAAGTGCCGGGTGTAGTGGGGTTGGACGGAAGTGTGGAGTGGACAAGGGAGTCACGGAGAGAGTGGTCTCTCCGGAAGGCAGACAAGGGTGGGGTTGAAAAAATGTCTTTGGTGGTGGGGTCGGATTGTAGATGGCGGAAGTATCGGAGGATGATGCGTTGTATCCGGAGGTTGGTGGGGTGGTATGTGAGGACTAGGGGGATTCTCTTTTGTCCGTTATTGCGGGGGCGGGATGTGAGGGATGAGGTGCGGGAAATACGGGAGACAAGGTTGATGGCGTTCTCAACCACTGCGGCGGGGAAGTTGTGGTCCTTGACGAATTAGGACATCTGCTATGTGCGGGAGTGGAATGCCTCACCCTTCCTCCCACTTCCTACAGACAAAGGGGGTGGCCATGGGTACCCGCATGGGCCCAAGCTATGCCTGCCTCTTTGTAGGTTATGTGGAACAGTCCCTTTTTTGCACCTGCACTGGCCCTATACCCCACCTCTTCCTCCGTTACATTGATGACTGTATCGGCACCGTCTCATGCTCCCAAGAGGAGCTCGAACAGTTTGTCCATTTCACCAACACCTTCCAACCCAACCTTCAGTTCACCTGGACCATCTCCAACACATTGCTCACCTTCCTGGACCTTTCTGTCTCCATCTCAGGCAACCACCTACAAACAGATGTCCATTTCAAGCCCACCGACTCCCACAATTAACTGGAATACACCTCTTCCCACCCAACTTCCTGCAAAAATTCCAATCCCTATTCCCAATTCCTTTGCCTCCGCCGCATCTGCTCCGAGGATGAGGCAGATGTCCGCTGTCTGCTTGTCCACTCCACACTCCCCTCCAACTTCACCACACCCGGCACTTTTCCCTACAACTGCAGGAAGTGCTACACTGGCCCCCACACCTCCTCCCTCACCCCCAGCCCAGGCCCCAAGATGACTTTCCACATCAAGCAGATGTTCACCTGCACATCCGCCAATTTGGTATACTGCATCCGCTGTACCCAGTGTGGCTTCCTCTACATTGGAGAAACCAAACGGAGGCTTGGGGACCACTTTGCAGAACAGCTACGCTCGGTCCGCAGCAAGCAACTGCACCTCCCAGTTGCAAACCATTTCAACTCCCTCTCCCATTCCTTAGACGACATGTCCATCCTGAGCCTCCTGCAATGCCATAATGATGCCACCCCTAGGTTGCAGGAACAGCAACTCATATTCCGCTTGGGAACCCTGCAGCCTAATGGTATCAATGTGGATTTCACAAGCTTCAAAATCTCCCCCTCTCCCCACTGCCTCCCAAAACCAGCCCAGCCCATCCCTGCCTCCCTAACCTGTTCTTCCTCTCACCTATCCCCTCCTCCCATGTCAAGCCACACCTCCATTTCCTACCTACTAACCTCATCCCGCCCACTTGACCTGTCCATCCTCCCCGGACTGACCAAGCCCCTCCTAACTCCCCACCTACACTCACCTCTACTGGCTCCATCCCCGCCTCTTTAACTTGTCTCTCTCCTCTCTACCTGTCTTGTCCTCTATCCACCTTCGATCCGCCTTCTTGTCTCTCCCTACTTATTTCAGAACCCTCTCCCCCTCCCTCATTGTGATGAAGGGTCTTGGCCCAAAACATCAGCTTTTGTGCTCCTAAGATGCTGCTTGGCCTGCTGTGTTCATCCAGCCCCACACTTTGTTATCTCTGACAGGGAAGTCACTTGTCAAGAGGACAGCATGGCTCCAGTATGCTTCTGACTAATTCTTTTTTTGGTTTGAGCTGGTGGTTTGGTCAACAAGCTTCCAATTTGCTAACTTGATGATCTCAAGCATCAATCTGATTCATATGCCATGCACCTATAACCAAGCCAGACTTCACATCCGCACCAGAATTTCAGCCACGACCGGAATCTGTTGAGCTGTACTGAGTCAGAACCTGCAGCTTTGCAGAAGAGGAGAATTTGGAAAGGACATATGACCATGCAATGGAGGAATGCTTCCAGAGGGAGTTAATTTGATTCGAAGCTAAGACTGCAGTTGTTCAGGTGCCAGGGGCTAGGTCACCACCACACTGTCTCTGCTACCATTTTCTTTCCTAACAGTGTCCCACGAAGCATGACTTTTTTGGCAGCACTGACACTGCTGTCTGGAGCCAGGCGGGAGGGATGGCAGCAGACCAGGTCAACAAGGCCACTGTGTTCCAATACTATCTCTGAGCTGCCTCTTTATCTGAGTGACCCAGACCTCCCTTGTCCAGCTGCTTTCCACAGAGTTACACCACATTCAAAATGTGACCAAAACGCTATCTCGCGCCGGTTTTTAACGTGAGACTTTTAGGCTCGGTTCAAGGGCAGTCTCAATATTGTGCCAGAGCACAGACACATAAAGTCCACTTCATGTAACATAATTGCCACAATCATATTTATGCTGGGATGTAATGATTGCGATCAGGAGGCCAACACTCTAGCTGGCTTTTCTTGGTGCCAGCAACATTTCTTGTGACTTCATTACTTGCACTGGTTTAGATTAGATCACTCCAATTTGGGAAGGTATTTTTGCCTCAGTGTTATTGAGTATGACGCTAATCAGTAAGTTTGCAGGCATACAGAAATTTGGTGGAGGATGAAAAATTGTGAGGAGGATGTCTTTAGTTTACAAGATGATCCAGATGTTGTGATTAGTGGCACGTGGAATTTAATCTGGATAAACACAAGGGGATGCACTGGGGCAGGATAAACAAGGCCAGGGAATACATGATGAATGGTAAGATCCTGGGAAGCACTGAAGTTCAAACAGAGCTTGGTGTGCCTGTCAGCCAGTCCCTTCAAGTAACGGGACAGGCGGATAAAATGGTTAAGATGGTTCATGAGATTCTTGCATTTGTTGGTTGAGTCAGAAGAGTTTACGAGCAGGGCAGCCAGATGGCTCAGTGGTTAGCACTACTGCCTCACAGTGCCAGGGACCTGGGTTTGATTCCAGCCTCAGGTGACTGTCCGTGTAGAGTTTGCATGCTCTCCCCAGCGTCCTCATCGGTTTCATCCGGGTGCTCCAATTTCTTCCTACAGGCCAAAGATGTGCAAGGTAGGTGTGTTGGCCGTGCTAAGTTGTCTCATAGTGACCGGGGACATGCAGGCTAGGTGGGTTAGAAATGGGAAATGCAGGGTCATTGGGTTGGGATGGATCTGGGTTATACCCTCTTCGGAGGGTTGGTGTGGACTCAATGGGCCGAATAGCCTGCTTCCACACTATATGGTTTCTAGATGAAGCTGGAACTGGATAAAACATTGGTTAGGCAGGTAGAGGTAAGAAGGGATAAGATTAAGGAGCCTTGGATGATGGGTACAGAGGTGCTTCTTGTCAAAAAGAAAAAGCGTACGTAAGGTGGAGGAAGCAAGGGTCTAGCACAGCTTTAGAGGATTACAGGCTTGCTCGGAAGGAGCTCAAAAGTGGACTGAGGGGGGCCAGGAAGGGGCACGAAAAAGGCTTGGCAGGAAGGATTAGGAAGAACCCGAAGGCATTTTACTCATACGTGAGGAATAAGAGAATGATCAGGGAGAAGGTAGGGCCAATCAGGGATAGTGTAGGGAACTTGTGCATGGAGTCTGAGCAGATAGGGGAAGCCCTAAATGAGTTTTTTGCTTCGGTTTTCACTAAGTAAAAGGACTTTGTTGTGAATGAGAACTTTGAGGAGCAGGAAAACAGGCTTGAACGGATCAAGATTGAGGAAGTTGATGTGCTGGAAATTTTGGCAAACAGTAAACACAGAACATGGAACATAGAGCAGTACAGCACAGAACAGGCCCTTCAGCAGTCTCTTAAATGTCCCCAATGACCTTGCTTCCACAACTGCTGCTGGCAACGCATTCCATGCTCTCACAACTCTCTGTGTAAAGAACCCGCCTCTGACATCCCCTCTATACTTTCCTCCAACCCGCTTAAAATTATGACCCCACGTGTTAGCCATTTCTGCCCTGGGAAATAGTCTCTGGCTATCAACTCTATCTATGCCTCTCATTATCTTGTATACTTCAGTTAGGTCCCCTCTCCTCCTCCTTTTCTCCAATGAAAAAAGTCCGAGCTCCGTCAACCTCTCTTCATAAGATAAGCCCTCCAGTCCAGGCAGCATCCTGGTATACCTCCTCTGAACCCTCTCCAAAGCATCCACATCTTTCCTATAATAGAGCAACCAGAACTGGACGCAGTATTCCAAGTGCGGTCTAACCAAAATTTTATACAGCTGCAACAAGATCTCACGACTCTTAAACTCAACCCCCTGCTAAGGAAAGCCAAAACACCATAAGCTTTAGCGAGTTTTGAGAAGATTTGTGGCTCAGGTTGAGGTTCTGGATGTGAGTTTGCTCGCTGAGCTGGAAGGTTAGTTTTTCAGACGTTTCGTCACCATTCTAGGTAACATCATCAGTGAGCCTCCGACGAAGCGCTGGTGTTATGTCCCGCTTTCTATTTATCTGGTTAGGTTTCCTTGGGTTGGTGATGTCATTTCCTGTTCTTTTTCTCAGGGGATGGTAGATTGGCTCCAAGTCAATGTCAAACACATTGACTTGGAGCCAATCTACCATCCCCTGAGAAAAAGAACAGGAAATGACATCACCAACCCAAGGAAACCTAATCAGATAAATAGAAAGCCGGACATAACACCAGCGCTTCGTCGGAGGCTCACTGATGATGTTACCTAGAATGGTGACGAAATGTCTGAAAACTACCCTTCCAGCTCAGCGAGCAAACTCACATCCAGAACCATAAGCTTTCTTAACAACCCTGTCCACTTGGGTGGCCATTTTAAGGGATCTATGTATCTGCACACCAAGATCCCTTTGTTCCTCCACACTGCCAAGAATCCTATCCTTAATCCTGTACTCAGCTTTCAAATTCGACCTTCCAAAATGCATCACCTCGCATTTATCCAGGTTGAACTCCATCTGCCACCTCTCAGCCCATCTCTGCATCCTGTCAATGTCCCGCTGCAGCCTACAACAGCCCTCTATACTGTCAACGACACCTCCAACCTTCGTGTCATCTGCAAACTTGCTGACCCATCCTTCAATCCCCTCATTCAAGTCATTAATAAAAATTACAAACAGTAGAGGCCCAAGGACAGAGCCCTGTGGAACACCACTCACCACTGACTTCCAGGCAGAATATTTTCCTTCTACTACCACTCGCTGTCTTCTGTTGGCCAGCCAATTCTGTATCCAGACAGCTAAGTTCCCCTGTATCCCATTCCTCCTGACCTTCTGAATGAGCCTACTATGGGGAACCTTATCAAATGCCTTGCTGAAGTCCATATCAATTAAGATTGATAAGTCTCCAGGGCCAGACTAGATTTATCCTAAGTTGCTCCGGGAAGCGAGAAAGGAGATTGCTAAGCCGCTGGCGAAGATCTTTGCTTTCTCACTCTCTACGGGAGTCGTACCGGAACATTGGAGGGAGGCAAATGTTGTTCCTCTTTTCAAGAAAGGGAATAGGGAAATCCCTGGAAATTACAGACCAGTCAGTCTTACGTCTGTGGTCAGCAAGGTTTTGGAAAGAATTCTGACGGATAGGATTTATGACTATTTGGAAAAGCATAGCCTGATTAAGGGGAGTCAGCATGGCTTTGTGAGGGGCAGGTCATGCCTTACAAATCTTATTGAGTTCTTTAAGGAAGTCACGAGACAGGTTGATGAGGGTCGAGCAGTGGACATGGTGTACATGGACTTCAGCAAGGCATTTGATAAGCTTCCCCATGGCAGGCTCATTCATAAAGTCAGGAGGTATGGGATACAGGGTGATTTGGCTGTCTGGATTCAGAATTGGTTGGCTGACAGGAGGCAGAGCGTGGTTGTAGATATAAATATTCTGCCTGGAGGTCAGTGCTGAGTGGTGTCCCGCAGGGCTCTGT
Source organism: Stegostoma tigrinum (assembly GCF_030684315.1). Classification (NCBI taxonomy): domain Eukaryota; kingdom Metazoa; phylum Chordata; class Chondrichthyes; order Orectolobiformes; family Stegostomatidae; genus Stegostoma; species Stegostoma tigrinum. The sequence continues at coordinate 18,197,412 of NC_081393.1, forward strand.
TCTGGGCCTCTGCTCTTTGTAGTTTTTATAAATGACTTGGATGAGGAGGTTGAGGGGTGAGTTAGTATGTTTGCTGATGACACAAAGGTTGGAGGTGCCGTTGATAGTATCGAGGGCTATTGCAGGCTTCAGCGAGACATTGACAGAATGTAGAGCTGGGCTGAGAAATGGCAGATGGAGTTCAACCTGGATAAATGCGAAGTGATGCATTTTGGAAGGTCGAACTTAAATGCTGATTATAGGATTAAAGGCAGGATTCTCGGCAGTGTGGAGGAACAGCGGGATCTTGATGTTCAAGTGCATAGCTCCCTCAAAGTTGCCACCCAGGTGGGTAAGGTTGTCAAGAAAGCATATGGTGTTTTGGCTCTCATTAACAGGGGGATCGAGTTTAAGAGCTGCGAGGTTATGCTGCAGCTCGGCAAAACCCTGGTGAGACCACATTTGGAATATTGTGTCCAGTTCTGGTCGCCCTATTATAGGAAAGATGTGGAGGCTTTGGAGAGGGTGCAAAGGAGGTTTACCAGGATGCTGCCTGGACTGGAGGGCTTGTCTTACGAGGAGAGGTTGACTGAGCTTGGACTTTTCTCTCTGGAGAGAAGGAGGAAGAGAGGTGACCTGATCGAGGTGTACAAGGTAATGAGAGGCATGGATAGAGTCGATAGCCAGACTTTTCCCCAGGTCAGGATTGGCTGCCACGAGGGGTCATAGTTTTAATGTGTTAGGAGGAAGGTATAAAGGAGATGTCAGGGGAGGTTCTTTACCCAAGAGTTGTGAGCACATGGAATAGTTTACCAGTGATAGTCGTGGAAGCAGAGTCATTAGTGACATTTAAGCGACTGCTGGACATGCACATGCAGCAGTGAATTGAGGGGAATGTAGGTTAGTTTATTTTATTTTTGGATTAGGATTATTCCACGGCACAACATTGTGGGTCAAAGGGCCTGTACTGTGCTGTGCTTTTCTATGTTTTGTGTTCTAGGCCACACAGCGAGACTATTGCCTGCTATTCTGGAATCTACATTACAGGAGGGATGTGATAGCACTGGATTGATGTTGACTGGGGCTGGAGACTTTCAGTTATGACAGAAATTGGACAGACTGGGGCAGAGGAGATTTGGGGGAGACAAGATTAAGTTGTATAAAATTACAACGACACATATAGGGTAGACCGGACGAAACGTGATGGAGGGTTCAATAACCAGGGGGCATAGCTTTTAAGGAAAGGACAAGAAAGTTTAGAGGAATGCGAGGAAAATCTTTATAACCCAGTGGGTGATGGGAATCAGGAACTCACTCCCTGTAAGGGTGATTGAGGCAGAAAACCTCTTTATATTGAAGAAGTATTCAGATGTGATAACATGGCAGATGTTGGCCAAGATCTGGAAAATGGAATTAGAATAGTTAGGTGGCTGTTTTTGACAAGAATAGATGTGACCCGCCAAAGGGAGTTTTTCTATGCTGTAGATTTCTATGACTGTTAACCTTCAAGGAACTTTTGTGTTTTTGTAAGGTTATGGATTAAGACCTCATGGTAGACCAGTAAGCAAGGTTAAACACAAAGAATAGAGGGAGAACTAGCAATTTGGGTACAGAACTGGCTTGAAGTTAGAAGACAGAGGGTAATGCTGGAGGAATGCTTATCAGACTGTGGGCCTGTGACCAGTGGTGCGCCACAAGGATCGGTGCTCGGTCCACTGCTTTTTGTCATTCATACAAATGATTTGGATGTGAATATAGGAGGTATGGTTAGTAAGTTTGCAAATGATGCCAAAATTGGAGGTATAATGGACAGCAAAGGAGGTTACGTCAGAGTACTGTGGGATCTTGATCAGGTGGGCCAATGGGCTGAGGAGTAGCAGATGGATTTTAATTTAGATAATTGTGAGGGGCTGCATTTTGGAAGGCACATCAGGGGAGGACTTATAAACTTAATAGTTAAGACCCTGGGGAGTGTTGCTGAACAAAGAGACCTTGGATGCAGGTTCATAGCTCCTTGAAAGTGGAGTTGCAGGTAGACAGGGCGGTGTAGAAGGTGTTTGCTATGCTTGACTTTATCGGTCAGTGCGTTGAGTATAGGAGTTGGGAGGTCATGTTGCGGCTGTACAGGACATCGGTTGGCTCTATTTAAATACTGCTTGCAATTCTGGTCTCCCTCATATCGGAAAGATGTTGTGAAACTGGGAAGGTTTCAGTAAAAGTTTACAAGGATGCTGCGAGGGTTGGCAGGTTTGAGCTATTGGGAGAGGCTGAATAGACTGGGACTATGTTCCCTGGAGTGTTGGAGGCTGAGGGGTGACCTTATAGATGTTTATAAAATCATGAGGGGCATCAATAGGGTAAATAAACAAGTCTTTTCTGGAGGGTGTGGGAGTCCAAAACTAGAGGGCATAGATTTAAAGTGAGAAGGGAAAGATTTAAAAGATTTACTGGGAAACTTTTTCACACAGAGGGTGGTGGATGTATGGAACGAGCTGCCAGAGGAAGCAATGTAGGCTGGTACAATGACAACATTTAAAAGATATCTGCATGGGTAAATGAATATGAAGGATTCAGAGGCATACGGGCCAAATGTTGGCAAACAGGACTAGATTATTTTAGGATATCTGGTCAGCATGGATGAGTTGGACCGAAGGGTCTGTTTCTGTGCTGTACATCTCTCTGACTCTATGACTTTGTGACCTAGTCTAGAAAGTTCCAGGGAATTCAACACTGGGCGTTTATCTCTGATTACTGAATTCACATCATGCCAGGGGCAAGCCAATGAGACAGCATAGAGAATGGGAGTTTGAAGCAAGGCTAACAATGTTTAAAGTGTTAAAAGGGGGGGTCACGAGGAAAAGTGCAAAGAAAGAATTCCACAATGCAACAGAAGGAAAAATGTCTGGAAATAAATTCAGGCAATTCAGGGGCTGAAAGGGTCTAGGCCCAAAACGTCAGCCTTTATGCTCCTTCTACTGCTTGGCCTATTGTGTTCACCAACTCTCTACACCTTGTTACCTCTGGGTCAGGAAGCTTTTTGGTAGTCATAAAATCTCAGTAGGAGGCCAATGGCCTGTTCCTCAGTTCGAGGATGACACCTACTCAGAGCTGCAGGTTTCTGTTGCTCATTTCCATGCAACGAGACAGGCTGATTCTCAACCTACAGATCTGAGGGCACATGGTACTAAATTCCAAACTGCAAGTTTGGCTTCCTTTCCTCACCTCCTCTGCCACCACTGTGCCCCCAACATCAAGATGTTAGCAGGCGAAACCCACCCCCCATACTTATTCTTTTTGACACTTTCAAAACTGTGACCGCAGCCAGTTCTGCAAAAGGTCAATATGTACACAAAGGTATTATAAAACGCGAAGGATGAAAAATGGAAACACGGTAACGTTCTTCAAATCAAGCCCAGCCCTTCACAAATGGAGATGGTTGCAGCGTCATTTTGAAAAAAAACTCAAAAACAAAAATCCCACTGCAACTTAATCTTAACGAGGAGCTCCCCAACTGGGGAAGGCATATGGTGCAACCTGTCTCAGAGGCCACTTGTGGAGGGGGCCACCTGTTTACTCTGTGACCATGAGGTTACTAAATACCGACAGCATAATTCATTGCTTGGCATCCATTTAATACTTCAGTAGGGTGCAATTTGTGAATTTGTATATGGGAGGGAGTTGGGTGTCATCCTCCAGAGTTAACTACAGCATATTTGATAAGGATGCAAAGCACTGCACAACACAGCACAAGTAATTGTTAGGAAACATATGTTGTTGTTTTTCAAATTCAGATTCAAACTGTGCCTGAATATTGCTTTCCCTTTTCGGATTGGTGGATACTGCTGTCGGTCTCCCCGTGGTCGCTGTTGTTAACTGCAGGCGGAATCTAGGGGTTGCTTCCAGGGGAAAGGCCGCTGTCAATCAGGGAAGACAGCGACCACTCAACGAGCAGACAGGCCATAGTACGAACCGCCTCTCGTTCGGAAGGTCCGTCAATCATATCGCGCCAAGTATTGATTGGCAAGATAAGCTATTACCGATTGCAGCCATTGATTGGATTAGGCGGGTGTTATTACGCCGCCTCTCGCTCTGATTGGGAGGGACTACCATCAATCATTACGTCCATGGTTCTGATTGGAAAAGCAGCCGTCAATCACATTAACTGTTCAGGGATAACTAAGTGCAGAGCTGGATGAACACAGCAGGCAGGCTGGTGTTTCGGGCCTAGACCCTTCTTCAGAAAATGGCTTATCTCGCCAATCAACACTTGGTGCGATATGATTGATGGACCTCCTGAACGAGAGGCGGTTCGGACCATTTCTGAAGAAGGATCTAGGCCCGAAACGTCAGGCTTTTGTGCACCTAAAGATATTGCTTGGCCTGCTGTGTTCATCCAGCGCTACACCTTGTTAGCTCAGATTCTCCAGCAACTGCAATTCCTACTATCTCTGATATTAACTATTCATCTGACTTGATGCCAAAGCAAAGCAATCATCCCGCCCCCCTCTCTCTCGTATGGACACCACACACATCAATCATACCGCCCCTCAGCCAAATGGACAACCCAGGCTTCAATCATACCACCCCTCAGACCTGCGTAGCGGGCTATAACATCAATCGCACCGCCCCTCGTTTCCAGTGGGCAGTACGACCGTCCATCAAAGAGCACGAAGCCCCTATTGGCTACCCTGGCTGTCCATCACGTGCACGCCTCCTTCCTCCATCGTCCCCCGACAACTATGGATTGTATAATGAAACTTTGCTGTCGACAGCTTCGTGAGAGACCGGGCAAACAATTACGCATCGATTGACTGACGGGCAAATCGACGGGGGAAGTGAATATAAAACAAACAACGCGGAAAAATACCGAGGGGCGGGACGAGCCTGGGACGCACCGCCGGCGATTGGCCGTCTTCTTTTAAGGCGTACAAACAATTTTCATCTCCTCCCTCGGCAGCCCAAAATTTGTTAAAAAAATATATATATATATAAACCGCCGAAAGACAGGTTATTGGAAGGGCGGAGGGGGAAGGAATCTCCCTCTCAAACGTAAAAGGCGGGAGATAGTGGCGTCGAAAAATGGTTGAGGGGCGGGGGCCGAAAAAAACAGCCGTTGACGGACGGAGGCGAGAAGCGGACGTGGGAAGAAGGCGGACCGCGATTGGAGGGCGACCCGGGTTTGAATGAGTGAGGGGGGCGGCGATTGGCCGGTGAGCGGCGGGGTTGCCCGGATGTCGGCGGGGGCCGCCGCGCGCGCGCGGGTGTCGGTTATTGTTTGAGTGAGAGGGAGAGGGCAGTCAGTCAGAGAGAGAGAGAGAAAACAGCGGAACATGGTGAGTGACTCCATCCTGAACCGGGCACTATTCCACCACCCCCTCCCACACGGTCTCTGATAACGGGAAAAACAAGGCTCCTGCTCCGTGTATCTCGCCCGCCGCCATTATCCGGCCCTTCCCACCCCCACCGCGGGCGGGCATTTTCCTCCCTCTCTCACTTACGCCCCCCCCCAAAAAAAAAACAAACCTCGGCGGATGGCGCCTTTTTGACAGGCGCCGTGTGTGGAAAATCTTCGACCTCCCTCATCGTAACTATCATCATTGTCACCCGCCGTTCAGATTCGAATGTGCTTTGATGCGTTTGTAGACGTGTTATGGATGTGTGTTTGTGATGCTGTGTATGAGACGTGTTTATGTTTGTCTCTGTCTCTGTGTGTCTGTGGAAAATCTTCAACTTCTTGCCCCCCACCCCACCCCACCCCAGATCATAGCTATCACTGTCTTTCAGTTTTGATGCATCTGTATAAATCTCTTCCCTTGATATGACTATCATTCAGATTTGATGCATTTAGTAAATAAGTATATCTCCCTTTCGTCCTAGCTGTCTTCGAGTTGAGGCATTTTATTACGTAAATTATTATAGGTATGTCAAGAAATATCAGTTAGGTTCGACGTATATTTGTGTGTGTTTTTCCGATGGTTTATGAGCGATCTGTGTGAAATCTTCAATCGTGTTTCCTTTTCCTGATCACAACGAACGTTATTTATCAATTATTATATGTGAATGTGAGAGAGTATGTGATGGTTAATATGTTGGTGTGTAGGAACCCCCCCACACCCATCTCTGATCATAACAATCATTAAAAATATCCATTCAGATTTTATATTGGTGTGTGTGTCTATGTAATGGTCTTTAGGTATGTTTCTGTATATGTGGAAAATCTTCAAACTCCCTCTCTTTGTGATCATAACTATCATAATCTATCAGTTAGGTTTGATGTTTGGATGTGATAGTTTGTATGAGGTGTGTGTAAAAAATCTCCCCTGCTACCCCCTCCTCCCGCACCCACGTCTCTGATCATAACTGTCATGATAACTGTCAACTATCAGTTAGATTCCTTGTGTTTGTGATGTATTATAAGCGATATGTTTATATATCTTGTGTGTATGCCGAGTTATGTCATCCCTGAACCATCATTATTTGTTACTTTCACCAGTCCCTCTTCTTTTCACCCTTAATCCCCCACATATTTGTTTAATTTTGGGGTTGATTTTGATTTTATTTTCTATTATTTCTCTTTCTATTCTGAAGTTTTCCTCTTATTGGTTGTCTTTTATTCCTCTCTACCACCCCCTCGTTATCTATTTGCGTTTATGGTAGTGTGATTTTTCTTTCTGCTCTTTTTTTTTTTCCCTCCTTTTTTTGCATCTCCATGGCCCTGCAATGTTTCTCTGCCTCTGATGTCTCCCCGTCTCTGACCTACCTTCCCCCCCACCTCGGTTTTACCCCTTCTTGCTCATTTAGCTCCCCCACTCTTCTCCCCTCCACTAAAAAAGCATGTTTTTCATCTATTTAATCCACTTCTTCCATAGTAATGATACTACCCTGTTTACAATATATTTGTCCCAGAATTTCATGGCAGTTGATTTAAGTTTGCAGTTTATCAGTTGGGTTGTCCTTTTTCATTTGCATTGTTGTATATAAGCAATTGATAGTACAGAACTTAAACATTGCTTAAGTCGAAGATTATTGTCTTGTACTCATCAGGACTAAATACAAGAAAACTATCTTGGAGCTTTGAGATTGAATGTTGTCCAGCAGTTTTGATTTTATAATTTAAACAATTTTAAACTTTGTGTTTTTTTTTCCTTTGAACATCAGTGCAACTTTTAAAATAAATCAAACTGTGGAAGCCACCCAGGTTAGTTTAGTTACAAAATTGCCTTGTCATGTTTTGCTTAATCACTGGCAAACTCTCCTTTAGGGAAAATTGAACCTAATTTTAATTTCTCCTTTGCAAAGATTGATTGGAAATTTTATTTGCTCCAGCCTAGTTTGAGATCTGTGGTATAGAGAGTTATATAAAGGCTTTTATGATGTATGACCAACTTGAACTGTTTAACGTGCTTTAGCATTTGAAGTGCACAGACAGCTAAACCAAGCAATATCATGAAATAGGAATTTATTTTGTTTGAATTAAGTTTCAAGAGCACTGTATTTCTAGATGAGATTGACCTCATATTCAATACTTAAATTCTGTACTGTGACAGAATGTAACCAAGTAATTTGAATTTTGTCAAAGTACCTTCACTTTCTGAATTCATGAGAAATTGCATTTATTGTCTTTGTATGTTTATGTATCTGAGCAGGTAAATTTAATTCCTGGCCATAAGCACTGTCCAGTTTGCAGTTTTATAGTATAAACCATGGATAAGTTTTACTTGCAGTTGTGACTGAGGGCAGAGATTCCCAAAGTCTTGGATGTGAGCTGGGGTCCTGAAGTAATCCCCTCACCCCAGAGCATGCAACAACTGCAGGCCTTGAAGGTTGATTATGGTGGGGTAAGACATTTGGGAATCACTGTCTTGAGAAAGGGTTAACATTGCCTGGGTGAAGGGTGTAGTTGTCTGGTTTTGGGCTGAATCACATTGATTTTGTTGGTGATATTTCAGTCGTATCTGTTGTCTCAGGTGTAGCAGCAAATCAAAGTTAAGATTTTATTGTGGTACTTAGGCTAGGTAATTCTGTCACTGAACTATCTGTCCTTAGTTGTCAATATATTCTTGTCCAGAAAACACCAAGTGCTTTATTTCGACAGTTAACAGTAGATGCAACAGAAATGTGCTGTGTTTTAAGTTGTTGGCATATTTACGTATCCAATTTCAGGTTTTGATTATGCTAAGCCAAACCAAACTTAAATTTGCAGCTAAGGTGCTCACATTGCTGTGTTTTGAGGCAGATGTACAAACCCAGATGTTTTAGTTAATCTTGAGAGATGTGCATCATGACCAAAACAATGCTAAATAGGGTTAGAAGTCACAAATTCCAGCAAGTAGGCTCATTGTCTTAAAAGTTCTTTGCTGATACATTTTTTTTCCTGAATTTCTTGAATACTTTACTATATTTGGAAGAGTGGACCAGTATCTCCAATTGTGAAGTGCCTGCAGTTGCATACTTAAAAGGTGTTCCAGTATACCTTGATTGGGAGTTGAGGTTTTTTTTTGTAATTTGTTAAAAACTTGCCTGGTACGAATAAAAATGCAGCTGTTTATAAAATTACCTTTTCAGCTTAATTTTGAAATCCTGGCTGCTGTCTCAGCTAAAGATGTTGACTCTGTCTTGTGTGATCTCTAGTGAGAATTAAAGTGTATTTGTCTTTTTTGTTGAAACACAAACATCTAGTTCTCAAAAAAAAAGTTTCAATATGAAATATAAATTAACAGTCATCAGACATCTAGAAGATGGTCCAATATCGTGCTAGAACGTATTAGCATTGCTTTGTGATGACCAACTGCAGTCATTTCTGTTGGAAGTTTAAATTATAGTTTATTTTTTGAACAACCCAGTTGTATCCTATAAACTTGTAGAAGCACAGCTTTGCCATTAGTTATTTCAATGTGAAAACATTTTAACTGTATTGCTTCCCCTCTCCCCCTCTTTCTCTCTCTCGTGCAGGCTGGCGGGAAAGCTGGGAAGGACTCGGGAAAGGCCAAGGCTAAAGCAGTTTCCCGTTCTCAGCGAGCAGGATTACAGGTAGGTTTTGTCTTCATGATAGTTTAACAAGGGAGTAAAAGATGTGTTTTCAAAAGTGGGGCCAAGACTCCAACTAATGTAGACAATGCTAGCAAAAGAAAGTTATTAGATAACAACATGAATTTCTATTGTGTATTTAACATAAATGGTATTCTTAACGAACAACTTGATTCAGACCTTTATGATGGGACAGCTGAGGATAATATCCCTAAAGAAACTGTTATGGTGGCAGTAATTTAAAGAATAATGTTCTTAATTTATGACTCCAACTGTTTGATAGTTTTCAGGTAGAGTCTTGTTTTACTAGGGGCTCATGGTGCCATAAGATATTGCACGTGAAAGATGAAGTTTCTTCTTTCCACTCATAATAAAAGATTTACATCATGACTGCATTTGAATCTTGGAGCAATCTTTCTAGAAGAAACTGAACAGAACACCCGAGGTTATTGGCAATTAGCTGTTGCTTCATGGTGTTTTTGGTAGCTCCCACTTGTGACTGAATATGGCTGACAGCACAGCAACTGGTCAGGCTAAGTCCATCCTGTTTTGGGAGCTAGTTTTTCTCTTTGGACAGATATCCGGTATTTTTACTGCCGTTGTCAAGACCTTCATTGCATCTTGTGCCGTCTGGAATTTGCTGATTAATATTAGTCAACTGAGTTGGTTGGAGTTGCTAGTATGCGATGATACAGAGGGACATAGATAAGCTGGGCTGAGAGGTGGCAAATGGGGTTTAAGACAGAAAAATGCAAGGTGATTCACTTTAGAAGGAGTAACAGGAATACAGAGTGATGGGCTAATGGTAAGATTCTTGGTGGTGTGAATGAGCAGAGAGATGTTGGTGTCCACGTGCATAGTTCCCTGCAAGTTGCCACCCAGGTTGATAGGGTTGTTAGGAAGGTGTATGGTGTGTTAGGTTTTATTGATAGAGGGATTGAGTTTCGGAGCCATGAGGTCATGTTACAGCTGTACAAAACTCTGGTCCGGCCGCACTTGGAGTATTGCGTACGGTTCTGGTCGCCGCATTATAGGAAGGATGTGGAAGCATTGGCAGGGATGCAGGGGAGATTTACAAGGATGTTGCCTGGTATGGAGAGAAGGTTTTGTGAGGAATGGCTGAGGGACTTGAGGCTGTTTTTGTTAGAGAGAAGAAGGTTAGGAGGTGACTTAATAGAGAGACTTAATAGAGACATACAAGATGATCAGGGGATTAGATAGGGTGGACAGTAAGAACCTTTTTCCTCAGATTGTGATGGCTAACATGAGGGAACATAGCTTTAAATTGAGCGGTGATAGATATAGGACAGATGTCGGAGGTAGGTTCTTTACTCAGTGTAGTAAGGGCATAAAATGCCCTGCCTGCAACAGTAGTAGGCTCGCTATGTTTAAGGGCATTTAAATGGTCATTGGATAAACATATGGAAGATAATGTAATAATGTAGGTTAGATAGGCTTCAGATCGGCTTCACAGGTTGGCGTAAGATCAAGAGCTGAAGGGCCTGTTCTGCGCTGTGTGGTGTAGGTTTAAGGGAGAAGAAAAATTGACTGCACTTGCCCATTCACTTCTGGCTAAAATACTCGCAAATGTTTGAGCTTCACACTATCCGTTGTCTGTGGCTGTTGTTGTCTTATGTGCAGGTAGTCTTGTGATATCCCTTTTCTGAGTATTTCCGAGGTATGACTGGCATTGCTTTCATCACACCTCACACATTTTCCCTATTGAGCGAAGGCTATGATATGGTTCTGCTGGGTCATTTCTTTTTATTTCAAACATATGCTTTGTTCATTTAAAAAAAATATATGCACATCTGTGGTCACAAAAGCGGTTCAGTTCTGTGTAGTAGTATACTTCTACAGAGACCCTGAGTTTTCTCTCTGATTTACAGCATCCACAGTTTTTATTTACTATTAACATACAGTTGAGGCACCAGGAGGGTCTGGTAACTAAATGAACCCTTATTGTACTTTGGCAGAAAGACGTTAAGTGATGGTCTTTCCCCACTGCACCGAAGCGGCAGTTACCTCAAGCTTTAGTATATCCTCAGCATGTAGTCCTTTGATTTTGGTTTTAGTGTCACATTATGCTCCTGGACAGTATACTGGACCTTACAGTTCTGCTGGACCGTTGTCCCAGATGGTTATCCAGGCATGGACCATTTTGTTAGCCTTCTGTTCCACCGAGCGCAGCACAGACATGGAGCTGTGCATTATGATTAATGTTACTTTCCTTGGGGACAAGATCACCTGTGCAATGTGTTCTGATGCCCAGATCAGCTAAAATTCCTGATATGACAGCTTTGCCCTTCAGGCTTAAACTGACACAGTCAGCAGGATAGTGAGGCCATTTAAAGGTATGCCATGCTTTTGATTTCTGGAAGTAATATCCACCATGGAGAGAAAGCAACAGCCCACATGATAATTGACTTCCTTTATTTGAACAGATGCCATAACTTTCTGCAGTCTGAGAGAGCTTTACCATTCTCCACATTCTACAATAGCTGGAAGAGAATGATAAATGCAGCCTTACCCACACTGCAATGTGCTGATTCCTAAGCCTGGATAATGTTGTGCTTTATGATAATTATCTTAAATTGTTTGATTATCCCTGGCAAGTTCCTGAAAGGTGCCAACTATTCAAACTTGAGTAAGGGGAACAAAGGACTTTCTGAGTTTGTCACGTTCTCTGCTTTGGTCTCTGCATCTCAATATTAGTAACTCTTTGCCCATCTGTCACTGTTTTCCTGGCAACAATGTATGGTGACTGCAGAAGCTGCTAGATTCCCTGTTCTGTGGTTGGGTTTGTAGAACAGCTAAGTGTCTGGGCTGAGATCGGCTGGCTTACTTGCATAAAATCATAAAATCTAAATCTCAGCTTCTTACTCAATAACTCTACTGTTTGTTGAGAGTGAAGAGAAGAGGATTCTCCTGTGCAATAACGGTCAAATGCTTTGTAAATGGAAGTTGACATGGAAATATGGTAGCGATTTCTTTTATATTGATTTTCAGTCAAATTCCTAATTTGCTCAAGTCTGTTTAGAAATCTAGAAAATAGAAGCAAGGTTGGCCCTTTGGCCCTGAAGTCTTTAATATTTTAATGAAGTTTGTGAAGTTATGTGAAGAGGAGATAGACTGTAGTGTATTAATGGCTGCAAAACTCTTGAATGCTGTTTATTGTCAATACCATCACTAGATGGTGCTGCAATTGCATACATGCAGAAATACAAGCTTGTTGCGCAATGCTTCTTTAAAGTGAGATTGACAGCTGCCAGAAACAAATATGTGGATGTAAATGGTGAATGACGGTGGTCCCAGCGTTGTACCTTCAACCTTTTGCCAGTCTGAGCAGTACACTGAACTTGGGTGGAGGAAGAGGAGGAGGCATGTGCTGAAATCTGTGCTTTTCTCTCCAGTTTCATATCCATCCAATCCAGGTGAGTTCAGCCTTACTGTGCTTGGACATGGTACTCCTCCACAGCTAATAATTGGTAATATGCATGTGACGATAAAGGTTTTACCGCAGCTGCGTGATGTCAGCAGTACCATGTGCACAGGTTTTTTGCTGCCATTTGGTCCTTTGCTACATACACTCTTATTCTACTCCTTTGACTCAGACTGGAAATGAGAAGCATGATTCTTAATCTGGGTTGTGGGTTATCTTTCCACCTAATTTTACCTGGAGTTTAAGGATTGCACAAGTTATCAGTTGATTTGGAAATTTGGTGTTGCCCCAAGTTGTTTTTACCAATTCAGTACTGAATGGTATGTGTTGGAGATCTTGGAAAAAGCAAAAATAATCAAGTAAGTCGTTGTTGCTATTGGAATGAGTTTCCTAAACTAGTGTTGACGTTTAGGACAATCTAGTGCCTTGTCAAAACAGCAGTGTTGACTACTTGTAAAGATGCAGTGTTCATCCTGTTTGGAACTTGGATAGTTTGCCTGGCACTGATCTGCTCAGTCAGGAGTTGAACTATTTGGGTCCGTAACAAATTACCTTCCTCTCTTGCCTTTAACACAATCAAAGGTTCTACTATGCATCGTCACACGAGCCTTCTCAAAATGACACCAAACTGTATGGGAAAGTTTCCAAGGCTGAATCGGCTATCACTAAAGATGACGTCACAAGTATTATAGTTGGTCTGCTGGCCCCTTGGCAAAACATGGATCTCTCCTGTTCAGGGCGTCATATTTTAACCTTGTGGATTTGTTTTTACTGTGAAAAGTGATAATCTTTATCCTGTGGGTAGTAATGGAGCTGCCATATTTTCAGATTTAATTTCTGATAGTTCAGTGAAGTGATGCAAAGTTTATTAAGAGGTGTACTCTCCATGTTGCGTTTTAATCTCTTTCATTTAGGTTTAAATTTGGAATATTCAGCACAGCATCTAACATGTTGTCATACAGTGTTCGTTATAAGGCCCTTTTTGATTTGCTTCTGTAGGTATGAGTTGCCTGCTGCTCTTTAAATGATTAAATTTGTCTTTCATTGCTAATTTTTAATGTGTCTTGTGAAGCTGGATATATGTAAGAGTTTGTGTAAGAAGGTGATTAACCTGGCCATTCATTCCAGAGAGTGTGTTCACCATTTGATTCAGTTGTGGCTGACCTACACTGTCGTTCTCACTGATTTGCCTGTCAGTGTAGGAGGACATTCCCATCATGTCCATGCCAACCATCCAGCATAATCTAACTTGCCAACACTTAAACCGTAGTCTTTTAGATTACAGCAGTTTGGTACACTTTTAAGTGTTGAGGTTTCTGCCTTGACCACCCTTGCAGCTTTTCTTGAATCGCTTTAAATCCCAGCATCTCCAGCTGCTGTTCCCTGACAAAGTCTGACTTGACCATTATCATTCTCCTAAATTTTAGTGGATGCCTCATCCACAACCTTTTGGAGAGGGAATAATAAATATAGAAGAATTGAAAGGTATAGAATGGAAGAAGCCCACTCAACCCACACTACCATGTTACATCTTTGACAAGAGCTATTGGAGCAATTCCACTTCCCTGCCCTTCAGACACAGCCTTGCTGGAAGTTACTGTTAAAACTCCTTTCACCATCTCTTTGGATGGTGCATTCCAGATCGTAGCAACTTGCTTCATAAGTCAGTGTCACCACCTTTGTGGCCTCTGTTTGCGTAACCTTTTGCCAACAGAGACCCTTCTTCCTCTGGACTGTGTCAAATTCCCTTCGTTTTGGACTTGAAGAGAACAACACTAGCATCTTTTTGTCTTTTTTCATAACTGGTCCCTTGTTCCTTGATTCTTGCCTACTGTGTCTGTTGCAGCCTTGCCTCTGTCAAGAGATTTTAACTTTCTTTCTACACAATCTGCAGAAATGTATTCTTGAGTTGGACTCGAGAGGAACCCATCTTTTGATGAGGGATAGGAGAACAAGTAACTTGAGTTCTGTCAGCCGTCCAAATTGGATAGGGTACAGTATCGCCGCCTGTGGGTCTGTTCCTCAGGGCAGTTATAATTGACAGGAGAAATGTGTAGGGAACAAGGTGTTTGAAGACAAAGTAGTTGGGATGAGTGAGGAAAAAAAATTTCCTGTTTTATTTCAATCAAATCTCTTGGCCTGCATTTTAACTCTGGGTCTAATATATTTCATTTGAACTGGAAGATACAGGTCATAGTAAAAATCACCAGTGGAAATGCTTCTTGTATATTAATGTATGCCCTTTGACTATGGTGGGCTTTTCACTTTGTATCCTTTCTTCTAGTTTCCTGTAGGTCGTATTCATAGGCATTTGAAGACTCGTACCACTAGCCATGGACGGGTGGGTGCTACAGCTGCAGTATACAGTGCAGCTATTCTTGAGTATCTCACTGCTGAGGTAAGTAATGGTGAAGTCTTTCCTATTTCAAAAACCAGGCCCTTTTCCTTTGGTTAGGATGAGAAGTGTGTGTCAGTGAAAACAAGGTTACAAAGTAACTACCCATATTTCAGTTGTTAGTAACGCCCCAAGTGCTTTAACATAAATTACCATGATCTTTTTTCCACACTTAACATATCTGGCAATCTTTGTAAACGAGGAAACTTGAAGGATTTGCGGCAAAAGCAGCAAATAGCTTATTCTAAGGGGCAGGGATAATTGGAATTGATTGGGATTAGCGCATCAAAGGACCTGAATGGTTTCGAGCACTGTGTAGCACAAAACAGAAATACTGTGGTAAGAAATGCTCGAAGGCAGGAGCTTGGTCACCGCCAGTGAGGTGAAGTATAAGGCATGGATTGAAATGTACTAAGAGACCATCACTGAAGTTATCAGCTTCTTGAAGCGTTTTGAATATGAGCCCTGTCCACTGCAGCTGTGCACAGGATTACATCTGCCTTCCACTGATATTGAGATAATTAGATGCAGATGGCAAAGTTAGGGCAGCGAACTAAAGGATTGGTCAAAAGGCGAGTTGCTGAAACCGTGGACGGAGTTGACTGTGTGCATGAAGCTGAGCGGGATATTTCAGAGGACAAGAATTAACAAGCTAGTAGAAAGGCAGATGTTTCTAAATTTGATTTAGAACAAGGTAGAAAATTTAAGGATGTGTGGATTGAAGATGTTGGGTGCCAAGTGTTGAACCTAGTTCCTTTGTCCTGTTTTTGTTCTTTAAAATCTTCCTGAAACCTAGAGTGCACATTGGTCTTAATGTTTGCAACATAACCAGAGTTGCAAAACAAGAAACACCATCTACTGTTGAAATTCCTATTTTGACACATGGAAGCTTATGGCTTTTTTTAAGAAGCTGTAATCCTTACGAAATGCTGTGCTAACTTGGTACTCTGCAGGTGTTGGAGTTGGCAGGAAATGCATCAAAGGACCTGAAAGTAAAACGTATCACGCCACGTCACTTGCAGTTGGCCATTCGAGGTGATGAGGAGCTGGATTCACTGATCAAGGCAACGATTGCTGGTGGTGGTATGTGTTAACTTTGTACTAGTAGCAGTTTTTCAGGTAATTCCTGATATGCCTGGATAGACCTGAGATGAATTGCACAGTCCAAAATAGTTCCTGGGGATTGGTTGACTTTTCCTGAATTCCTACTCATAGTGGCCCAATAGATTTGATTTGAAAACTTCCTGAAATGGGAATGACTTTTAAGATGATGCTGGAACTTTGGAATCCACCAACTTTACCAAATTTGTGTTGCCAGTGCTTAATCTCCAGTCTGCTGTCGGCATTGAATGTTAATTGTGCTGATGGTTAAGTTGTGAATGGTTTCAATATAGCCCAGGGTTGTGTAGTTTTTAGTAAAAATGGATTTCCTGAATATTATTTATTATATTTTCCTTGAACAGTGCTCGCATTTTAGGCATTACAAGCATGTGCTTTAGCTGTTAAGGTGCAACGTCATGCAATGATATTTATTCCTGAGTCCTTTTTTTTCCCTTCTGAGTTGACTAGCCTATGATTTCAATGAGCCCTGGTACCAAACTGGGGATTTGTACTCTATGAATGTCAGTGAGTGCTGCAGATGACAAGGAGAGCATTCCAGTTCAACTTGATCCAGATGCCTGTGTATCTCTCCTCAGGCTGTTAATTTAAATGAATGGCTGGCTGCTCTCAGAATGGGACTTTGAACCCGCTGCCCCGGCAATCTTCCATTTGGTGTCAAGATGTAATTTAGTGATGCATATTCAGCACAACATCAAAAGGTCTCAAATTGATTTAAAGAAGGAAAACGGAGAGCGTCTTTGTTCGAGCTTAGCTGGTGAATGCCTGCACATTACAAAGCTCTGTGTTGTCAGGACCAGGCAGCTCTGTCATTTGCTGGGTTTTACTTTGCACTGGTTTCTACTAGTTAGATTTACTTTGTGGAAAATCATGAGCCCCTATTTCAGATTGCTATCCCTTATGAACTCTGGTGAGGATAAAGTAAGCTCTCCTTTAATGCCCATTCTAACTGAACAGCCTGTTAATGATATTGTCTAACCTCCTTGCTGTAGTGCAGGCTGTGGCTAATAATCTAAGATGTTAACTTTTTATAGTTGCACAGAGATGTTGTTCTTTGTCTCTGTCTCCCACCCAGTATCAGCCATGCATTGCTCATAATAGAATCAGTTCCTCAATTCTTGGCAACGCCAATCTGCAGTGCTGTTTTTCTGATATTCAAGAAGGTCTTAAGATATCATGGAGTAGTTTAAGAGGCAGTATGTTTAAACATAGGCAGTAGTGACCAAAGTAATGGAATTTATTATTTTCTGCTGAGATATTTCAGCTTTTTAAATTGGAAGTTCTGACAAATGCCTTCACTTGAATAACTTGAACTATCTTCCCCTTTTGAGTGTTACTGGTGGTACTAGTAGAAATAAAGAAATTATTCCGAGCTACTTGATAAATCATGTTTAAACAATCATCAGTGGTCACAATGTAACAGTTTTAAATAATTGGGAAATATTTGATTTAACTTGCCAAAATAACTATAGAATATTGGGAGCAATTAGACCACGGTTATCTGTTATTTTAGTGTGTAACTGATTGATTGAAAAATAATGTTCAATTTTAAGTGCTGCATGTTGGTCTTTTCCACATGTTGGGAACTGTTCCAACTCCCAGAATTATCAAGCAGGAAAGGAATAACACCTTGCCTGAGACAATGTGGCTATTCTGACCTGTGAATTTATACCTTGTTTGTTTTGTTTTCTCTTACAGGTGTGATTCCTCACATCCACAAGTCTCTGATTGGGAAGAAGGGACAACAAAAAACGGCATAAAGTCCAGTTTTGAATCTACCCTCTTCCTCCCTACTGTCGTACTGTAATTTGGACAGGAGAAACCTGGGGATACTTGGCATATTTTTTTTAAAAGAGTAGTTAAAATAAAATGGGAAGAGTTTTAGGAGATGACTTTAGTGTTCAATATAATCTGAAAGACCTGTTTGTATGTCCTATGGTTTAGATATAAAGCTGTATGAAAATATAACTAGAAAATACAGCAGTTTGTCAACAATTAGATTACGCAAGTGTGTTTTATACAATAAAACAATTCATAAAACCATTTTTTAAAAATCATGTCTTCACAGTGTGTCCTTTCAAAAGTTTGCAGTGATTTTTTTTGGGGGGGATGTTTAGAAGCAGTGAAGTAGTGTTTTCCTGCTAAGTAATTAACTCATCAATAATGGTTAGTGTGCTAATCTGTTCTAGTAACAAGTGGTTGCCTGAACTTGAGGTGACTGAAATGAAGGCCATACTTTATCAGGAATTCAAGTTGGTTCAACCCTGTAAAGTCGAGCTTTTTCATCTCCAGATATGTCACTATCTAATCATTCCTGATGCCTTTTTGTTCCTTTGAGAATTTTGATAGCATGTGCAGCTACCCTTTTCTGTTGAATGAGCTCTACTCTCCTATGTTTATCCAGTGCCGTACCTGACTGCTGCGAGCCATCCTTTGTTGTCTCAAAACTTGCATTTGATTATTCTGATGCAGCATCTTCATATTTTTCTTCCATTGAGCCACATCTGTATCAACTACAATATGTGCAGTTCCAAACAATGGGAGTCCAGCTTATTTTGTTATAGAGATAGTAGCAACTGCCGATGCTGGAGAATCTAAGACAACATGGTGTGAAGCTGGATGAACACAGCAGGCCAAGCAGCATCAGAGGAGCAGGAAAGTTGTTGTTTCGGGTCGAGACCCTTCAGAAATGGAGAAGGGGATTCTGAAATAAATAGGGAGAGAGGGGGGAGGTGGATAGAAGATGGATAAAGGAGAAGATAGGGTAGAGAGGACACAGACTGGCCAAAGAGGCGGGGTTAGAGCCAGTGAAGGTGAATGTAGGTAGGGAGGGGATCGGTTGGTTTAGGGAGGATGGACAGGTCAAGGAGGTGGGATGAGGTTAGTGGCTAGGTGGGTGTGGGAGGAATGGTTTGGTGAGGTGGGGACTATCTGGGCTGCTTTTGGGATGTGTATGGGGGAGGGGAGAGTTTGAAGCTTGTGAAGTCCACATTGATACCATTGGGCTGCAGAGTTCCCAAGCAGAATATGAGATGCTGTTGCTGCATCTTTTGGGTGGCATCATTGTGGCACTGCTGGAGGCCCAGGATGGGCATGTCGTCCAAGGGGGGGGGGTGGCTGTTGAAACGGTTCATGACTAGGAGGTTTAGTTTTTTTGTGAGCTGAGCGGAAGTGTTCCACAAAGCAGTCCCCAAGCTTCCGCTTGGTTTCCCAGATGTTGAGGCCACGACGGGAACAGTGGATACAGTATACCACATTTCCCAGATGTTGAGGAGGCCACAACGGGAACAGCGGACACAGTATACCACATTAGCAGATGTGCAGGTGAACATCTGTTTGATGTGAAAAGTCTTCTTGGGGCCTGGGATGGGGGTGAGGAGGGAGGTGTAGGATTCAGGTGTAGCACTTGTTTCGGTTGCAGGGAAAAGTATTGGGACTGGTGGGGAGTGTGGAGCGGCAAGGGAGTCACAGAGAGAGTGGTCCCTCTGGAAAGCACATAAGGGGAGAAACGTCTTTGATAGTGGGGTCAGATTGCAGATGGCAGAAGTGTTGGAGGATGATGTGTTGGATTTGGAGGCTGGTGGGGTGGTATGTGAGGACTAGGGGGAATTCTGTTCTGCTTATTTTTGCATGAAGAACTTGAACAGTTCATCCACTTCACTAACACCTTCCAACCCAACCTTAAGTTTACCTGGACCATCTCTGAGACCTGTCTCTCGTTCCTGGACCTCTCTGTCTCCATCTCTGGCATCCACCTGGAAACCGATGTCCATTTTAAGCCTACCAACTCCCACAACTACCTAGAATACACCTCTCACCCACCTTCCTGTACAAAGGCCATCCCCTATTCCCAATTCCTTTGCCTCTACCGCATCTGCTCCCGAGATGAAGCATTCCATTCCTGAACATTCCAGATGTCTTATTTTTTCAAGGACTGCAACTTCCCTTCTGCAGTGATCAAAAATGCCCTCAACCGTGTTTCCCGCAACTCATCGCTCACACCCCCTACCCGCAATAATAAGTAAAACAGAATCTCTCTCGTCCTTACATACCGCTGCATCAGCCTCTGGCGTTGCCACCATCTGCAATCCAACCCCACTGCCAAAGACATTTTTCCCTCCCCCACCCTTATCTGCTTTCCTGAGGGACCACTCTCTTTGTGACTCCCTTGTCCGCTCCACACTCCCCTCCAGCCCCACCACACCTGGCACTTTTCCCTGCAACTGAAGCAAGTGCTACACCTCCTCATTCCCTGCACGCCCATCCCAGGCCCTAAGAAGATCTTCCGCATTAAACAGATGTTCACCTGCACATCTGTTAATGTGGTATACTGTATCCGCTGTTCCTGTTGTGGCCTTCTCTACATCAGGGAAACCAAGCAGAGGCTTGGGGACCGCTTTGTGGAAGACCTACACTCAGTTCGCAACAAATAACTACACCTCCCAGTCGTGACCCATTTCAACAACCTTACCCCCAACTCCTCAGGCAACATGTCCATCCTGGGCCTCCAGCAGTGCCACAATGACGCCACCCGAAAAATGCAGGAACAGCATCTCATATTCCGCCTGGGAACCCTGCAGTCCAATGGTATCAATGTGGACCTCACAAGCTTCAAACTCTCCCCTCCCCCAAACACATCGCAAAAGCAGCCCAGCTAGTCCCCACCTTCCTAACCATTCCTCCCACCTCAAGTCCCACCCCCACTTCCTACCCACTAATCTCATCCTGCCTCCTTGACCTGTCTGTCCTCCCTGGGCTGACCTATCCCCTCCCTAACTCCCCACCTACATTCACCTTCACTGGTTCTAACCCCGCCTCTTTGACCTCTGTGTCTCCTCTCAACCCTGTCTCCTCTATCCATCTTTGATCGGCCTTCCCCCATCCCTATTTATTTCAGAGCTCACTTCTCCTCCCTCATTTCCAAAGAAGGGTCTAGGGCTGAAACGTCAGCTTGCCTGCTCTTCTGATGCAGCTTGGCCTGCTGTGTTCATCCAGCTTCACACCATGTTATCTCAGCTTATTCTGTTCGTGGGTTCACTCTGGTGCAATTGCATTAGGCCAGTGCGGGAAATAGCTCATTTATGCTCAATTATACCCATTTGCCACGTTTATCCAGTTTTAAAGACAATTAGAACTATAACGTGTGTAAGGAGAGGCATTTCTTTCTTAATGGAATTGAGTGCATGTAGGAAACACCAGTATAGTATGTGAAAGTTGTTTATGGGAACAGTTTCCTCTGGTGCTGCGTGATATAACCTGTAGCCACTGAAAATAACTCAATTTTGGAAATGGTGACTTAAAACTGAAAATGGATGGGTGTGTGCCACTTGAGGCAGAAACTTTTAAGTAGTTTTGTCAGGTCTACGCAAGGTAGAAGGGCAAATTGTTTCATTTGCACTTTGTCCCCAAAGCAGGGTTTTTAAAAAATTTCTCCTGATCTTAAAATCTGGCCTAAAAGGTGAAGTTAAATCTTTTGGTTCTGCAGTTTTGCTTGTGATGCTCAATTTGTCTTTGCCTCCAGTAATGCTGCATTTACTTCATGCCCCGAGTGGGAGTCACGGGCTAATGTTCGAGCTGTGAGATCCAAAGCAATAGTGGTTGATCTACATCAGACGTGCTCCCATTCAAGCACTTGTGTGTTCTCACTGAGGGGTTGTGACAACATGTCAAGCCTCACGCGGTGTGAGTATGGGAGAAGGTTTGGGAAGCGCCCATCTGTGGCAATTCAGAAATTATTCTGGCTTTGCCCAATGCTGTGAATTCAGCCTCAATCACGACAGATGTGCAATTTGCAGCTGAACTTTGAAATTCAGTTCAATCTTGGCAGCCTGTAGCGACTAGAGGTTGTGAACTTAGATATCTGGGATTTATGACATTTTCAAAATTTGCTGACACCAAATTTGGAGTAGCAAACAGGATGACACTAAATGACCGCAACACAGCACAGGCTGTCTGGCAGATGCTGTGTCTCAAGACTTTGTATTGAGTGCAAATGCTGAGAATTTACGCTGAACCTTTGTGAAGCTTTGGTTAGGAGTATTGTGTCCAATTGAGACCACTAACCTTTTCAAGTCATACATTTGTAAATCAGGGAGCCCCTTATTTGAACAAGGTAATCTCATCCTCTCATAGAATGTAGACCAGCTGATTTATTCTTGTTTTCATAAGGAAAGCCTCCACCTCAGGAATTAAACTTGTTACAAAGCTTCTCTGAACTATGTCATGTACATCTTTCATTGGTTACGGAGACCAGAACAAGAATATAAAAGGCCTGGTTGGACGATATCAAAATTGGTGGTGTAGTGCACAGAGACAAAGGTTTTCTAAGATTACACATCTCGAGCAATGTGCTGAAAAATGGCAGATGAAGTTCAATCTGGTTAAATGCGAAGCATTGAATTTTGGTACAACAGGAAAGGGTAGGGCTTATACAATTTATGGTAGGGCCTTGGGTAGTGTTGTAGGACCTGGAGGTGCAAGAACATAATTCTTTGAAGTTTGCGTCGCGTATAGGCCATAAGACATAGGAGTGGAAGTAAGGCCATTCGGCCCATCGAGTCCACTCCGCCATTTGAATCATGGCCAATGGGCATTTCAACTCCATTTCCCTGCACTCTCCCCATAGCCCTTGACTCCTTCTGAGATCAAGAACTTGTCGATCTCTGCCTTGAAGGCATCCAACGTCCCGGCCTCCACTGCACTCCGTGGCAATGAATTCCAATAGACAGAGTCGTTAAAGAGGTATTTGATACGCTTGTCTTCATTTCTCAGTCGTTTTGAGTAGAGGAGTTGGGCAGTAATGTTGAGGTTGTACAGGACATTGGTGAGGCTTCTTCTGGAGCACTGTGCCCAGTTCTGGTCGCTCAGTTGTAGGAAGGATATTATCTAGCTAGAGAAGGTTTGGATGGGATCTACCAGGATGTTGCCAGTTGTAGAAGGGTTGAGCTATAACAAAAAAGGCTGGCTAAGCTGACACCTTTTCTCACTGAGCATAGGAAGTTGAGAGATGACCTGAAAGATGTTGATAAAATAATGCACAGAATAGATAGAGTTAATGGTAGTTGTCCTTTTCTCTGGGATGGGAGATTTCAAGACTAGAGGCCACGTTTTTAAGGCGACAGGAGACAGTTTTAAAAAAGATATGAAGAGGCTTTTGTTTTTACACGGAGCAAGGCTCGTGAGGGCAAGGAAATTGCTCAGGAAGTGGCGCATGTGGGCACAATGGATGATGATGGGATAGTGTAGGGGGAAGGGGCTTAGATTAGTTCACAGGTTGGCGCAACATCGAGGACCGAAGGGCCTGTTCTGCGCTGTATTGTTCTCTGTTCTAATTTAAAAGACATTTGGATAGATACGTGAATAGGAAATGTTTGGAGGGATTAGGGCCAGAAGCAGGCAGCGGGACTAGTTTAGTTTGGGATTATGTTTGGTGTGGACTGGTTGGGAGTGTACTGTGTGACTATTAAACTGCATGCCATGCTCAAAAGTATTGTTTGACTGAAGCTCTAGAATTGCAGTAAGACATCTTTGTTAGAATTTAAGCCAAAGTGCTTTCATCCTCAACCACTTGCTATATCTGCATGTTAATTTTCAGTTATGCATACAAAAGGACAATTGACTCAATAGGCATCTCAAAACCTCATCAAAGAATTTTTGTGCCCCATCCACAACCATTTCATCATATGTTATCCGCAAGCATGAATATTGTATTTAATCCCTACATCCAATCATTGATATAGATTGTGAATCGCTAAAGTTGATTCCACGATCAATAGCTCTTTAGTAAGAGCTAGCCAACCCGAAAAGCACCCATTTATTCCTCCTGGCATGTTTCCATCTCATTTCTCGTGCTGCTCCACTTACATTTCCTAATTTCTTGTGGAATCTTAAATGGGCCACATCACTGGTCTCTCCCTTCATCTGGTTGAAATTTTCACTAGGTGAGAGATTTCAAGTTTCGCGAAGCTGTGGAGTTGAGTAAAGTTGGCGGGTGAAAAGTTGAAAGCAAATGTACACAGTCTCCAAATATTTCTGAGCTGACAGCACAGCATGTTTCGCAGTAACGCTCATGCTGCAGATAAATCTTTTCGACCAAAGTGGCTCAAAACTGGAGAAAAGAAAACACTGCTGCAAAGTTGCACTCATAAGCTACATCACTCGAGGTGTTACGATCCAGCTGATGTTTTTTCTGGACGAGTCAGATCCCAGACGAAGACGGGTTTTGCGGAATTTTTTTTATTAACATAAACATGCAAAGCTTCAAATAGGGGCTCTAGGTTATAGTCCAACAGGTTTCTTTGAAAACAAGTTTTCAGAGCCTCAGTCCTTCTTTGGATGAGGAGGGAGGCTCCGAAAGCTTGTGATTACAAATAAAATTGTTGGACCTGGTGCCATGTGAATTCTGCCCTCGCCCACCCCAATCCAACACTGGCACCTCCACACAAAAGCTTTAAATAATAAAAGGCAGATTTATTACGCAAAAGAGATGAAGATAAAACAGAAAAAAAACCCATAATATTTGCATATAACCGTGTAAAAGGTAAAATGCATTCAACACCATAATTTCAATGACGGCTCTACAGCATTCCCTTCTCTATTAGGAGCAAATTCTTGCAGATGTTGTGATGTGTACTGAAAACAACCAATACTGGCGATCACAGCAGGACAGACCGCATCGATAAACAGAGTCATCTACGTAACAGTTTAATCGAACGTTCTTTCAGGTCCTAGTCTTGACAACATGATGATCCTTTCCACAATCAGCCATGTAACTGAGTTTCGGTGGGCTGTAAAATAACTATTCAATCTATCGGTTTGTTGCCTAAGCAAGAAAAATGTCCTGACTCTTCTAAACCAAAGGCATGCTAATAATTTTCAGTGTTCACCTTCCCTGATGATAAATTCCTCTCAATACAAATTCCTATTATCACTTTCCTCACACTGATCTAATAAAAAAAGAACCTTGGCTCCAGAAAACAAAACTGACAAGTCAATCATAAAGCCCTTTTATTGTACACAGTCCAAAGCCCACATGCCACTAGTTCAAGATCCTAAGTCGAAAATAGATCATCATAACATAGAAAATCACACCTTGCATCACACAGACTCATAACAGACTTGACAGAGGGATTGTAAGTGTGATTTTGACTGGTTAACATGTGGGCTATATTTAGAAAGTTCACAATATATGATTAATGTTAGTGCCGTAAATTCATCTCCAAATTAGAGCTGAAACTATTGTGTCAAAGGGCAGATTCCTGCATAAAGATGAGGGTTGCATTATTATTGAGTTGGTGATATTATGCAGGGCACATGATAAGATCTAATCTAATTTAGCTCAGGCTGTAATGGAATTTGGAACCCACATTGATCCGAAATGCCTCGCCCTGTACAGATTAGATTTCTGTGGTGCATTAGTGTCTAAAATCAATGGTGAAAGCTACCTTTGTGAACGTGACAGTCTGCAATTCCACATATCTGGTCACCTTGACACTTAGAAAGAGGAACATGGGAACATAAACGGGCAAAACAGTAAGAAGCTCACGCAGACGGAAGATGTGTAATATTCCAACTCATTCATTGACACATCTACTGCCCACACACTTGACTTCAAACTATATTTCTTCCCACGCTCGCTGAAACGTTTCCATTTTTAGACACCACAGTGCTAATTTTGTTCTTGGCTTTGTCTCAACAGTAGTACAGAGCTAAGGCGTATATAGGATATAAAAGAAGCAGGAAATTAATGGACCAGGAGTATGGCCCAAATTCAGCCCCGTACCAAATCCCACGCTTCTTTTTGTGCGATCGAGCAAGATTTGAGTCTGAGCTACATGGCGAGACATTTAGGGAGGTGATTGAACGCTAGCCTTGGAGCATCTGAGAGGAAGATAAAGACAGACAGAAAGAATTTGGGAAGGTATACCTGGGCAGATCAGAAATATTGGAGAATGGGCTTTCCGGTGAGTTAGAACAATCCGAAGCAGGCTAATGCACTAGCTGATATTTGCACCATCTAAACTGGTATGGTTTAGAAGGGGTGGTCGCTAGGAAGTTGTTTCCGTCAGGCAGGGAGACTAGGAGCCATGGGCACAGCCTTAGAATTAGAGGGGGTAAATTTAAAACTGAAATGAGACGACATTTCTTCAGCCAGAGAGCGGTGGGCTTGTGGAATTCATTGTCACGGAGTGCAGTGGAGGCCGGGACATTGGATGCCTTCAACGCAGAGATCGATAAATTCTTGATCTCAAAAGGAATCAAGGGCGACGGGGAGAGTGCAGGAAAGTGATGTTGAAATGCCCATCAGCCATGATTTAAATGGCAGAGTGGACTTGATGGGCCAAATGGCCTTACTTCCACTCTTATGTCTTATGGTCTTATGGGATCCACTGCCCAAACTTCCAGCTGGGAATATTGGAGTTGGTGAATCTTTGCAAAGCACTGTGTGGAACTCAGTTGGAGTGTCGTACACAGCTCTGGGGACACACACACACACACATGCAGAGAAACACATGACATGTTACAGATGGAGGGGAAAATTATTGACAAAACAATTCAGTAGCCCCTGCCCACAGGGCTTGTTGAGATGATGTTTCTACTTGTCAAGTTTTGTTGTTATTCAATGCCCCTCCTCCAGACTCTATTCATCTCTTTGTATGAGGTACAGGGTGACTGGGTATGAAATCTGCAAACCCCTTACTTACTGGTCAAATCCACCACTTACAAGCACCCCACTGGAGAAAATAAAACTGACTTCCTTCAGATGTTAGTTACTTAACTGGAGAGATCATGCCAATCCCCCTTCCAGCAGTCCAAAGGCTTCTTCCAGTGTCGTTCACACCCACAAGCTGTTTGGCTACTCAGCAGCCAATCAGAGACTTGTCATCGCGCAGACAGCCACAGCGACAGCTCAATCCAATCGGTAAACTGTTGCCAACCACATACTACTTTGTAATTGGTTCACTCATGTCCTTTAGGGAAGGAAACTGCCATCCTTACCTGACCTGAGCCTACATGTGACTCCAGGCCCACAGCGATGTGGTTGACTCTTTACTGCCCTCTGGGCAATTAGGGATGGGCAATAAATGCTGCCTTGGCTGGCACTAACCCGAACCCTAAGGCAGGCCCTCATCCCATTAATGAATAGAGAGAAGAAAAGCAGGCTAATAACTTGTTTTTCGAAGTGCAGCAATAATTTCAGCAGCTCTCAGATTTGCAATTCGATCAACAACCCGCGAAGGTAAAATACTGTGGCCCTTAAAATATCTGTAATGGACCCTGAGATAACACGGTGTAGATCTGGATGAACACAACAGGCCAAGCAGCATCAGAGGAGCAGGAAGGATGACGTTTCGGGCCTAGACCCTTCTTCAGAAATGAAGGGTTTTTCTGATGAAGGGTCCAGGCCTGAAACGTCAGCCTCCCTGCTCCTCTGATGCTGCTTGGCCTGCTGTGTTCATCCAGCTCCACACCTTGTTAGCTCCGATTCTCCAGCATTTGCTACTATCTC
Source organism: Stegostoma tigrinum (assembly GCF_030684315.1). Classification (NCBI taxonomy): domain Eukaryota; kingdom Metazoa; phylum Chordata; class Chondrichthyes; order Orectolobiformes; family Stegostomatidae; genus Stegostoma; species Stegostoma tigrinum. Next base: position 18,224,883 of record NC_081393.1, read on the forward strand.
TGTAACGGACTCTCACAGCTTTGAGCATTATACAAACTGAAAGCTGCCTTCCTGCTGTTAAAAAAATTGCTCTCTCTGAACCAAGCCTGCACCTGACCTCTCAGCATTTGCCAGCCCTCCGTCAATTAATCCCTCGGTAGATCGCATTTGAGTTGCATTCTTTCTTGAAGATGATGTTTAAACTTGTTGTTTATAAATCACTTTCTGACCCTTTGACAATAAATCACCTCCACAGAATGAAGTCGTGGAGCATGCATGTTTCTGGATCGCTCCGTGTAACTGCCGGGACTAACTAAGCTGTGGAATAAAAGCTGGAGATCCCCTGGCTAATAAAATCCCTATCCACTCAACATTCCGGACAGCTTTAACCCCTTCAGGGAAGTTCTGGATGCCACCACTGGGTGGCAGACTTTACCATTCTGAAGCAAGCCCAGGTCTGAGCCGAGGAGACTGCAAGAACTACAGATGCTGGAGGAGTCAGACACCCTTCACAGTGTGGAGCTGGAGGGACGCAGCAGGGGCCAGGCAGCATCGGAGGAGCAGGAAAAGCAGGTTTAAACCCGAAACGTCGATTTTCCTGCTCCCCTGATGCTGCCTGACCTGCTCCTGACAGCTCCACACTGTCTCGAATGTGAGCCACAAGTCGAGCAGAGGAAGGGTGGCAATGGAAGCAGAAATGTAGCCGGACAGAAATACCTTCGCCACTGAAGGAGACCTCAGTGCTGGTGGGAATTCGAAACGAGAAAGCTGCGTTCTGCGTGGGGTGGCTGCGATATGAGCCTTTCACTGAGACGGCCTGAATGCGGCATGCCCCATTTTACAAAGATTTCTAACAGGTAAAGAAGTGGGCAGCTCTATACTGCATTTGTGTAGCTTCCAAAAGCCACGGCGCTCAGTTTCCAATGGCACCTGGCCTTCCGATGCCCAAAGGACACTTGCTCTCAGCTACCCTCCAGTGGGCAGTGTTGGCACAGCTCATCAATTCACATTGAGCTGAGCACCAGGGAAGGCCAAAGGAACATTGGCCCTTATTTTGAAGGGGACAGAGTAGGGAGGGTTCACCAAAACTGTACAAGGCACTAGGACGACCACACCTGGAAATGCCTTAAACGGTTTTGGGGCCCCGTATCCAAGCAGAGATAAGCTGGCCATCAGCGGCAGCCGTGAGAAGGTTCCCTCAGCTGATCCTTGGCGCGGAGGGACTCTAACGGCTGGGTCATGAAGTCCATTCAGCGATTTTAATCAGGAAGGGGGAATCGACATTTATGGGGAAGAGCCAAGAAAGTGGAAGATGAGGATGATCAGATCAACCATTGAATGGTGGAGCAGGTTTGATGGGCTGAATGGGCTACTTCTGCCCCTATTCCTTCAGGTCTTAAGCCCAGGATGACACAGTAAGAGTCTGCTGCGATGCTTTCCCTGGTTGAATGACACACTGATCTTCTTCTCCAGAAGAGGAAATCAGAGCTCAGCGTTGAAATGGGAAAGATACAATAATTTAGTCCCATCTTTTTAGCAGAAGACAAACAAGTATAGTCACTGGGAGGGGACGAACGAGAGAAAATTTGGCCACATTGATTCTGTCTTGGCTTCCTTCTTGTTGGCACTGCCTCCATGTCAAGGGATACCAGACCCAATGTTTCTTACTTACGCCTTTCGAGGACAAATCTCTTCTGTTTTAAAGAACAGCTAAGATGGCAGCCATGACCTCCTGGTCCCAGATTAAGGCACACCTTGGACAGACACGTGGGACAAACAGAAAAGTGTAAGCTAAGATCTAAATTTAAATGAGTCATTAAAATGGAGTCAACACCAAGAGATTTGCAGCTCCTCTTCTAAGACATGCTCGAACGACAGTTTCACACCTCGGGGTGGGAAAACCTGCCTGCGGCTCGGACTGGCAACTGGGGCCAGACTCGGGAATCCACAAATGAATTCTTTTTCACCCACCGTTGTGTTTAAACAGCGAAAGCAAAATGAAGGAGAATGGATTTGTAAGCAAGGACTCCCCTCCCTCTCTCTCTGTCTCTCTCCCTAAGGCCCTCACCATCTCGATAGCTAGTACCTGGTTGATGCCTTTAGCTTAGCTCATCTCTGTATGCCTCTGGTAATCAGAAACCCATCAATCAATAATGTTCTTTGAAATTGAGCTTCCGCGACCCTCTGGGGTCAAGATTTCCAAGGATTCTCTGGCCTCTGAGTAAGCCGAACCAATCTCAGACCCAACTGCTTCTTTTCAAACAGGGTCTCTCAATTCTACTGTTACCCCAAATAGAGTTGGGGGGCATCTTAGTTGCGCCTTTCATGAATGTCAACGCGATTGTTTGTCATTCTTTGGAACTGAGGAGAATTCGAGTTTGCCGATGAGGTGGGTCAGATCTCAAACCACGATGACCCAGGAAAGAGATGGAGTGCTTAGCGACATGGTGTAAACACAACAATTTCTCCCCAGTTTCAGGAAAAAGAAGGAGCTGGACTGTAGGAAGCGGGGTGGAGGACATGCCCCCGTCTGTCTCGATGGTGCTGAGGTAGAGGTGGCCCAGTGCTTCCAGTTCCTGGGAGTAAATATCACCAACACACGTCATCCACGTCAACTCTGGGGTCAAGAAAGCACATAGAAGCCTCTACTCCCTCAGGAGGCTAAAGAAATTCAGCATGTCCTCAATGACTCCTCCCAGTTTTTAGCGATGCACCGTAGAAAGCATCCTGTGCTGAAGCATCGCAGCAAGGTATGGCTCCTGCTCTGCTCAACACCGCGAGAAATTACAGAGAGTCGCGAACGCAGCCCAGTCCCTCAGACAATCCATCCGCTGCTTCAGGAGGGCAGCCAACACCCCGGTTACACCCTCTTCTGTCAGAGATACAAAAGTTTGAAAATACGCACCGTCAGATTCAAGAACAGCTTCTTCCCCGCTGTTATCACATTTATGAATGGACCCCTCATATATTCGAGCATATCTTTCTCTGCACCTTCTCTGTAGCTGTGACACTATATCCTGCATGCTCTTCTATCACCCTGATGTGCTTATGTCAGGGATGGTTTGTCTGGATAGCACACACAACAACACTTCTCACTCTATCTTGACACATTAAGAGGCAGCTATGCTCCATAGCTTTCAGAGAAATGCAGGCAGGATTTCTATTTCTCTGCATGCAGTATGCCAGATACTAAAAAGGACATCAGTACATAGGACAATTGTTTGTGGGAGATTGGTTGATGGGAACGTGGCCGACACAGAGACGAAGGCAGACTGGGAACGTATCGTCTAAATTTAGACCCTGGGCTGGGGAACTTTGAGGAGCGATTTTTCAGTGTTGAAGTGAAACTCTCGTCTGCAGTCCCGGCTTTTACTTTCCAACTGATTTTTATCAGGGGGATCTTGGCCATTTCATCAAGTCGGAACCCTCAGTGGGACTTCCCTGCACAACGGAAACCGAAAGAATAAATACATTCGAGGATACCCAGACCTTGGATGTTGGGAGATTGGAAGATGGTCAGGAACGTCTAAGGGGGGAGAAAAATGAGTGAGGAGAAGGAGGGGGAGCAGGGGAAAGCAAGTGGATGAGGCGATGGGAGGGGGTATTATCCATTAATCAAGGAAACCTGGGGAATGTTCTGGGGAACCCAGACTCGAATCCCGCCCTGGGAGATGGTGGAATTTGAATCCGGTTAAAAACAAATCTGGAATTAAGAGTCTAATGATGACCATGTTGGGGAAAAACCCATCTGGTTTTGCTAATGGGAAGCAGACTGCCGTCCTTACCTGGTCATCGAGCCCTACAGCGTGGAGGCAGGCCCTTTGTCCCAAACAGTTATCGTGCCAGCCAAAATGTCTATCTATGCCAACCCCACTTCTCTGCACTTGGCCCATATCCTTCTGAACCTTCTCTATCCATGTATTCTTTTAAATGTTGTTAACGTACTCACCTCAAACACTCTCACCGGCAAGATCACTCCACACGGGTACCACACCCTGCATAAAGCAAGTTGCCCCTCAGGTTCCCATATATTCTTTCCCCTGAAACTGATGCCCTCTAGTCTTGGATTCCCCAACCCTGGGAAGAACACTGAGTGCATTCACCCATCCCTGCCTCTAATGGTTTTCTATCTTTCCATAAGACCCACACTCAGTCTCCTGCCCAGCAAAGACAGAAATCAGCAAGATAGCAGCAAGTTTCTGGTGGGGGAGAGAGACAGGCCAAAGCAGGGCTGGGCCTGGGAAAGGGTCAAAGGTTAGAGGACGGGAGGCTATCCCAGGAGGCAGTGGAGCTTTCCCGGGATCTGGGGGAAGCAAAACCGATTCCCGACTCGGGAATGATACCCATTACCATGGGCAAACAGCTCCAGGCAGCTCATGATGCGACATAGCATTGCACCATAGTAAGGCAGTTCCTGCATTACCTCTCTCGCTAAATAAACATGGGGCCTAGTCTCATTTTCTGTTTAACACGATAGGGAAATACAGACAAAGCAGAAGGTGAGAATCTCCAAAGCGGGAGGAGACTGGTTACTGAGGAGACAGGATTATTTTTGAGGCCCTGTCCTCAGGATAAGGAAATGGTGCCAGAAATGAACTGGAGCAGGGACAATCCCACATTTCGCAGGCTTCAACCCTATCCCACCATCGACAAGTCAGGAGGGCGATGGAATACCGCACCCCCCCACACTTGCCCTGGATGGGGGCAGCTCGATTGGCCCCACATCCACAAACATCCCACTCCCCCCTCACCCCCAACCCTGACGCTGAGTCACAGCAGTGTGTACTGTCTACAAGATGCCCTGCAGCGACTCACCGAGGCCCCTCAGGCAGCACCTTCCAAACCCACCACCCACTTCCATCCAGAAGGACAAGGGGCAGCAGGTACATGGGAACACCACCCCCCCCCCTCCCCCCGCAAGCTCACCCTCCGAGCCCCTCACCGTCCCCGACTTGGGAAATATATCGGCCGTTCCTTCAGCGTCGCTGGGTCAGAATCCTGGGACTCCCTCCCTGAGGGCACCATGTGGGGGTCCCTACAGCACATGGGACTGCAGCGGCTCACCTCCACCACCACCTTCTCAAGGGGGCAATTAGGGGGAATGGGGCAATAAATGCCGGGCCTGGCCAGTGATGCCCATGAGCGGGTGAATAAAAACCGATGCACCCATTTCTGCATTGGTGTAGCACCTACCCCAGTTTGGCTTCATACCCTCCCACTCTCCCATCTGAGGGCAAACGGATTGCTCCGCCCATTTTGGACAATCCTTCCTGCAACAACAAGACTTTGTGGAGACCAGGCAACTTCAACATGCGTTCGATTGTTAAATCACTGTGAAGGAGTGTGTGTGTGTGTGTGTTTGTGTGTGTATGTGTGTGTGTGTGTGAGAGTGTGTGCGTGTCTGAGTGTGTGTGTGTGTGTGTGTGTGAGTGTGTGTGAGTGTGTGTGTGTGTGTGTGTGTGTGTGTGTGAGTGAGTGTGTGTATGTGTGAGTGTGTGTGTGAGTGTGAGTGTGTGTGTGTGTGTGCGTGTGTGTGTGACTGAGAGCGACAGAGAGTGCTGGACTGAAAGAGGGTGTGTCAGTAAGTCCCATAATCAGGCTGTGAATGTGTGACAGATTCCTGCCACATGCCTTGCGTGCTCACTGCGTATTTTACACCCAGTCGGCCACTCCCGGCTAATTGTCTCCAATCAGATATCACTGCGAGTATCATGTCGAGCAGCTCCACAAACACAACCGTACCCATGGGGCACATTCCTCTGCTGGGCCCAATGCTCACCGTTCTCATTGGGCATCACCAGCAGATGCCCGTGACCCCCAACCCCTGTCCCCAGCATTGAAAACCCCCTGGGTACTGATCATCGGAACTGGGCACAGTTCAGGTCTCCAGGCCCCTCTGGGCTAGGGAAGGGGATTTTAATCGGATCCTGCACTGATCCAGGAACCTGTCACAGTGATACACTTTAATTGGACAAGTATTGAAAAGCAATGTAAATATAGTGGGCTTGATTCCAAAGGAGGCAGGCACGCAGCTGGGCGTACCCGTGCCCAGATCGCTGAAGGTAGCAGGCTAAGTGAGAAATTGTTTTTCAGCCGGCAGAGTGGTTAGGCTGTGGAATGCACTGCCAGGAAATCTGGGGGAGGCAGGTTTGACTGAGGCATTGGAGAGTGGCATTGAGACGGGAATGGTGCGCAGGGAAGCAGGTGGAGGGTGCGGGATAGCAGGAGATTGCGCACCAGCGGGATAGAAGCAGGAAAGGAGCACGAATGGTTTCCATCTGCCAGAAATGTTTGATTCTGGAGAGACATAGATACACACACACACACACAGACACAGACACACACACACACACACACACACACACACACACACACTCTCTCTCACACACACACAGACACACACACACAGACACACACACACACTCTCTCTCTCACACACACACAGACACATGCACACACACACAAACACACACACACACACGCGCACACACACACACACACACGCACACAGACACACACACACACACATACACAGTGTGCTGTAGATACTGGGTATTCCCGAAGCTCAATGCTGGGATCACTGTTTTTGCCTACAATGCGTTATTCGGATTGTGGAACATACGCATCAATTTCCTCATTTTGCTGATGACACTAATCTTTAAGGCATGATGCTAAGGACAAAACTGATCAAAACTAACAGACCAGCAGAGCTGGGGAGAGGGAGGGCAGGCAAGGGACAGGTAGTGTTTACCACAGGGAGCTTTTCATCACTGCATCAATTGGTGCTGACCGGGGTTAGTATTTCACAAGGTTTAGCCTGGGGCTGAATGGCCTTTTTCAAAGTGTGTGTGTGTGTGTGTGTATCTGTACGTGTGTGTGTGTGTCTGTGTGTGTGTGTATCTGTACGTGTGTGTGTGTCTGTGTGTGTGTGTGTGTGTGTCTGTGTGTTGTATCTGTACGTGTGTGTGAGTGTATTATACACAGTCAAATTGTGACTCAGCATGACTTTGAACAGTGGACGAAGTGGTGAAATTGACCACAAACATTCCTTCCTGTCAATTTCCTCTGGTACTCACAGGAAACAGTGTTGCATCTAAATAACTGGTGAGTGCGTAAATCGATGAGCTTTCTTCTGGCCTCAACATACAAGCTAGACCGCGATTAGACTGGGCTGGACATGTGCAGTTAGGAAGCATCCGAGCGAATGTACCTCCTGGAATTAGGGATTGAATGGAGCTCGGTCCCCCTTCCATAATCACGGCCACCTTTGACAACCAGATGTGAGCTCAACAGTGAGATCAGGCCACTCAGCCCTGGAGGCTGCTTCGCCATTGATTACCATCATGTTTGACCTAAATGGGGCTTCAACATGACCTTCCTGCTCCATCAGCACTGATACTTCTCCACTGCTCATCAGGAATCAAGCCTAATCTTACCTTCAAAATATTCGATGAAGCAAGGTCCTGTATTCTCATTCCCCTTTGTCAACATCCTGGGGTTACCATCTCCGACAAGAGAGAATCTAACCATCTCCCCCTTGACATTCAATGGTGTTCCCATCACTGAATCCCACCTGCTATCAACAGCCTGGGGGTCACCACTGACCACAAACTGAACAGGACCAGCCCCATATAAACACAGCGGCTACAGGAGCGGGTCAGAGGCTGGGAATCCTGCAGCGAGTAACTCCTCTCCTGACTCCCCCCCGCCAAAGCCTGTCCCACCATCGACAAGGCACAAGTCAGGAGGGTGATGGCATACTCTCCCACTTTCCCCAGAAGGAGGCAGCTCCAACAACACTCGAGAAGCTCGACACCATCCAGGGGCAGAGCAGCAACCGCCCCCCCCCGCTCGATTGGCCCCACATCCACAAACATGCCACTGCACCCCCCCCACCACCGACGCTCAGTCGCAGCAGTGTGTACCATCTACAAGATGCCCTGCAGCGACTCACCGAGGCTCCAAAATTGTGAGGGATGTGTGAGAAAGAAGAAATGCTTCCTCTTTGTAGAGGGACGGGTAACCAGGGATATTGATCCAAAGTAAAACATACACAGAGGCCCTTTTCATTTGGGTGTGTGTGGGTGTGTGTATGTGTGTGTGTGTGTTTGTGTGAGAGAGAAACAGAGCGTGTGTGTGTGTGTGTGTGTGTGTGTGTGTGTGAGAAACAGAGCGTGTGTGTGTGTGCGTGTGTGTGTGTGAGAGAGAAAAACTGTGTGTGTGTGTGTGTGTGTGTGTGTGTGTGTGAGAGAAACAGAGCGTGTGTGTGTGTGTGTGTCTGAGAGGTCAGTGGAGGCAACGTTAATCTGAGCTTTTCATTGAGAAAAGCAAATGCAGCCAGAATGTTTTTGGGGATGATCGTTGCTCAAATTGCGACAAATGTACCTGAGCACAACATCAAAATAAGGGCCTTTTGGCCTCGGTGTCTGAATTCATCTCGAAGAGATTGTGAACAGGCAGCTATCTGCAACTTGCTAGCAGTGTTTAACACCAGCTGGGAAAAGCTGCATCTGATCTTCCAACTGAACCCTCCCAACCGTTCTGGTGTATGCATCGATGGTTCGGATGGATAGACAAGAGTTAGTAAGTTTGCAGATGACATTAAAATTGGAGGTTGTAGGGGCGCAGGTGACCTCAGAGTACAGTGGGACCTCGATCAGACAGGCCCATGGGCCGAGGGGCAGCAGATGGAGTTTAATTGAGATAAATGTGAGGGGCTGCGCTTTGGGAAAGGCACATCAGGGCAGGACTTATACACTTAATGGGAAGGTCCTGGGGAGAGTTACTGAACAGAGAGACCTTGGGGGGCAGGTACAGAGCTCCCTGAAAGTGGAGTTGCAGGTAGACAGGCCGGTGAGGAAGGTGTTCGGTACGCTCGCCTTTATTGGTCAGTGCGTTGAGTATAGGGAGTTGGGAGGGTCATGTTGTAGCTCTACAGGGCATTGGTTAGGGCCATTTTTGGAATACTGCGTTCAATCCTGGTCTCCCTGCTACAGGAAAGATGTTGTGAAAGGGTTCAGAAAAGATTTACAGGATGTTGGAGGGTTTGAGCTACAGGGAGAGGCTGGGGCTGTTTTCCCCGGAGCATCGGAGGCTGAGGGGATGATGTTATAGAGGTTTATAAAATCATGGGGCTCATGGAGAGGGTGAATAGCCAAGATCTCTTTCCCCAGGGTAGGAGAATTCAAAACTAGAGGGGCATAGGTTTAAGGTGAGAGAGGAAAGATTGAAAAGGGACCTGAGGGGTAACATTTTCACACAGAGGGTGGTGCGTGTGTGGAACGAGCTGCCAGAGGAAGTGGTGGGGGCTGGTACAGGGACAGCATTTAAAAGGCATCTGGATGGGGACATGGATAGGAAGGGTTTAGAGGGATAGGGGCCAAATGCTGGCAAATGGGACTGGATTAATGGACGAGTTGGGCCGAAGGGCCTGTTTCTGTGCTGTATGAGTCTATGGCTCTATTGCTGTCGGGTTCAGCAGTTTGAGAGTGTGACCTCTGACCCCTGTTTTCGTCCTTTTGGAGTTCCTTCTCTGGTCTGTGGCTTCCTCGCGGAACACTTTGTGCTCAAACCGTGGCTTGATTGAGGTTCACACCTTGCCCATCTCTCACTTAATTTACCTGCTGTGACTCTGTTTAGCCCGGCTCCCTCTGAGCTATTCCATTTCTCTCCTGCCCTCCACCCTATTGTCGAGGCACATTTCCCACCCCCTCTCCTGTACGTGTTCCCTATCCTCTCGGCGAAACGCCGCGACCTCGCGGGCGCCTCCCGGTTTCGCTGGAATGAATCTGGAGCCCAAAATGCCTTCCTGCCCAGCGTTCTCTCACCATTTTTCCTTCCTTGCTGTAGCGTCCGAATCAGCTGTGCCTGCTTTGCGAAGCTTCATCGAGATAAGGTCGGCTGGGAATCTCCATTATTTCGGAATGGGTTCGGTTCGAGGTGGATCACAAGAGGTGAAGAGAGCTTGGCGTGGATCTGACTGTTCCTTTCTGTCACTCGCCCACCCAGAAACATATGTCACCTCACCTAAACTCTTCCTATCCATTGGGCCAACGAGGCTGAGGGGTGGCAGATGGAGTTTAATTTGGATAAATGTGAGGTGTTGCATTTTGGTGAAACAAACCAGGGCAGGATTTATACAATTAATGGTGGGAGATTGAGGAAGTGCTGTAGAGCAGAGAGACCTGGGGGGTTCAGGTACATAATTCTTTGAAGTTTGCGTCACATGTAGACAGGGGGGTTAAGGTGTTCATGTCTCAGAGTAGAGGAGTTGGGGACATCATGTTGAGGTTGTACAGGGACGTTGGTGAGGCCTCTTCTGGAGCACTGTGTCCAGTTCTGGTCTCCCTGTTATAGGAAGGATATATTAAGCTGGACAGTGTCAGAGGAGATTTACCAGGATGTTGCTGGGAATGGGTGGGGGTTTGAGTTATAAGGAGAGGCCGGGATGTTTTTTTTAAACAGGAGCGTAGGAGGCTGAGAGGCGACCTTGCAAATGTTTATAAAATCATGAGGGCTATAGATAGGGAGAGCTAGATGGGGGAGCTCAGGACTAGGGGGCACATTTCTAAGGGGAGAGGAGGTTAGAAAAAGGCATGAGGGGGAATTTCTTTTCACGATTGTAGAGGGAGCTGGGGGGGGGAGGGGGCGGGAAATCAGCAGTGGTCTGGGCATGGCCGATGGTGAGGAGGCGGGGAGCGCAAAATGTTCCTCGGCGGGAGGGCAGAGGGCACCGAGTTAAGGTGGTTGGCTGAAGTCAGCAATGGCGGCAGGGCCTGAGGCTTTCACAGGTGGGTTCGGTGCTGCAGCAAAGGTGCTGCTGAAATTCTCAACAGGCACATTAATGGGCCCCTCGTTGTGCCCCCCCAGCAAGGGCCTTCGCTGGCACTCGAGCCCTCCCCAACCCCACGCTTCCCAATCTCACTAAAATCTCAGGTCAGAACGTGGCTGCTCCCCTCAACCAGCAGCTGGTGCAAAAGGGAGCGAGAGAAAACCAGACAGAGAGAAAAAAGAGGGACAGAGATTAAGAGAATAGAGGGACAGGGAGAGAGAAAGAGGGAAATGGAAAGTGAGAGAAAAAGGGCAGAGATAGAAAGAGAGAGCAAGAGACAGAGAGATGGAGAGATAGAGAGAGATTGAAAGAGAGGGGGCCATTGGAAGAGAGCAAGAGACAGACGGAAAGAGATATAGAGAGAGATAGAAAGAGAGACAGACTGTCTCTTTCCATCTTTCTCTCTCTTTCCATATCTCTCTATCTTTCTTTCTCTCTTTCAAACACAGGGAGAGATGGAAAGAGAGAGCGAGATTGAAAGAAAGAGATAGACAAAGAGGGAGGCTGAAAGAGAGAGAAAGAAACTGATAGAGAGAGAGAGACGGAGAGAGAATTGAGATAGAACGAGGGAGACAAAGATACAAGGAGAAATGGCGAGAGAAAGAATGAGTGTGGTGAAAGATAAAGAGAGATAGAAGGAGAGAAATCGAAAGTGAGAAAGGAAGAGATGGAAAGAGAGAAAGAGGGAAAGAAGAGCGTGTGAGTGAAAGAACAAGGGATAGAAGGAGAGAGAGAGGAGTTGACAGGGAAGTTCATGGATCCAGTTTTTGAGCAGCATACTTTCTACATTCCCGGGACATGAACCCTTGACTGTACGGTGAACTTGGCACAGTGCCAGTCCTGATATCAGTGTTTTCTAACTGCAGAGCCAAACTATTTAATGTTTGAAACTCTGGCAACACACCAAGTTGAAAAGTCCCCAGTGGCAGTGTGGCAGCCTGGTCAGCACCCGAGCCCGGAGCCACAGAGCTCCTGACAACCATCCTGAAGGAGAAGAGGTCTTGCCTCCCAATCTTTGGGAATTGTCGCTAGCCCACACTGCGGCAGGATTTGGGAATGCTACAGGTCCAACTTCCGATTCCACCTCGCCATTCCCATCCCATCTTGGATTTGTTGGCAGACGTGCGACTCCTTCCCGTGCACTAACTCACAGCCTGTCTCGCTGGTCTCAGCCTGGCATCAAGTCTGGCACACGTCCTCCCAGACCTGCTCCGTTCGGAGGGCGGGCGAATTGGGAAATGGGGCCTTGCCGGTCAACTGGGAATGCAGGACCCTGGGAAAGCGTTGACTCTGCACTCTTACACGATGCCCATGGGCGCGCTGACTGCGTTTTAACGTGGCCGAGTTTGCCAATCTACTCCCGCTGGCAGAGTCGTGTTCCTACCTTCCCTCGATCCACCCAGCCTGCGGTGCTGTGGGAGGGAACCCACGCAGACACGGGGAGAATGTGCAAACTCCACACACTGACAGGCACAAGAGGGTGGAATCGAACCCCGTCACCGTGAGGCAGCAGCGCCAACCACTGAGCCACCGTGCCGCCCAACGATGATTGTCACAAAAGGTTGGGGGTGGGGAAATCCCCTGTCCGAATGGGCAACTCCTTCAGAGAAACCTGACGCCCTTTACCCGTCTCTGTGAACTGAAATGGCAGAGCTGTCTATTCAAAAAATGTTGTAAACATTCCAGTTTGAGGTCCCAGAATAAAAGGGTGAACAGAAACTGAAAGCTCATGATTAAGGTGGAGGAGCCGAACGGCGTAACAAGTATTCTTGTTTCATTGAGTACAGGAGTTGGGAGGTCAAGTCGCTGCTGTTACAGGGCATTGGTGAGGGCCACTTTCTGAAATACTGCACTCAGTCCTGGTCTCCCCGCTGTAGGAAGGATGTTGTTCAAGTTGAAAGGGTTCAGGAAAGATTTACAAGGATGTTGGAGGGTTTGAGCTACAGGGAGAGGCTGGGGCTATTTTCCCCGGAGCATCAGAGGTTTATAAAATCATGAGGGGCACAGATAGGATGAATGGTCAAGTCTTTTCCTCAGGTTGGGGGGAGTCCAAAACATAAGTTTGAGGGGGGACGGGACAGATTTACAAGGGAAACGAAGTGTAACATTTTCACACAGAGGGTGGTGCATGTACGGAATGAGCTGCCAGAGGAAGTGGTGGGGGCTGGTACAGTGACAACATTTAAGAGGCATCTGGATGGGGACATGGAGAGGAAGGGACATGGGCTAAATGTTGGCAAATGGGACTGGGTCAGACTGCGATGCCTGGTTGGCATGGATGAGTTGGGCCAGAAGGGGTCTGTTTCTGTGCTGGATGACTCTGCGAGTCAACAAGAGGCAGGAGTAGTGTTCCCTTCATCTGCTGTACACTGCTGGAACTTCCAAAATAGCGAAGAGAACGCACATACTTCCAAACGAAGCCTTACTCTGGGTCCCTTCCCTCCTTATGCCAGAATGTCATTTCCGAAAGAGAGTTAGAAACACATCCTGCACCTCCTCTCCCTCTCAGTGTTTCATGGGCTCCAATGAGATCGCCTCTCCATCATCAGAAGCTCAAAATTTCTAGGATCTTCCTCAAATCATTTATGGATGAATGTTCAGGTTCCATTAGCTCGTTGCACCCCCCACCCCCATCATGGCAGCAGTGCAAACCAAACAGCCATCCCCCTGTAACCCCTGCGTTTCCCACAGCTAGCCCACTTAACCTGCACATCCCTGGGCTGTGGGGAACCAGAGCACTCGGGGGCGGGGGGGGGGGGGGCGGTGTGGAGCTGAGAAGGAATTTCTACACCCCCGCCCCCGAGAGAGTAGTCTGGAATTCGCTAGCCCAGGGCCTAGTGGAGGCTCAATTGCGATGTCGTTTAAAGAGGAGGCAGTTTGATCTTTGAAATGTCGGGGACTGGTGGAAAAGAAGAGTCGAGCGGGCTGCGGGAGGTGTCGATCTGCACTGATTGTTTCGCACGGTCAAAAGGCTGAATGGCCACCTCCTGCTCTGATTTCTGATGGGGGTTTGCTCCTTAGATTTGGGCTCTCGTGCCCATTTTCCTGACAAGTGCGGGGGCGAAAGGGTCCAACGAAAACACATCTTTACTTTTCAGCAACTCATGGCAACCGTTTAATGCCAATCTAACCCATCTGATCCAAGCTGCTTGGGTGAACGTATATTCAATGCATCCCATTCAATCAATAGAGGTCCCCCCCAAAACCCCCTGCAGAGAATGAGGGGTGCCTGTCCTGAGAACAGGGCTTTCATTTCACACGCATCATTGAACGTTATAGCATGGAAACAGACCCTTCGGTTCAAACCGAACTAGCCCCCACCTGCCTGCTCCTGGCCCATATCCCCCCAAACCTTTCTTATTCATGTACTTATCCAAAAGTCTTTTATACGTTGTAACTGCACCCACATCCACCACTTCGTCTGGAAGCTCATCTCACACACGGACCACTCTCTGTGTAAAAATTATTTGTCTGTATGATCTTTCTCCTCACACCTTAAAAGTATACCCCCTAGTCTTGAAATCCTCCACACTACGGGAAAGACAACTTATCTGCGCCCCTCATGATTTTATAAACATTTGCAAGGTCACCTCTCAGCCTCCTACGCTCCAGTGAAAAAAGTCCCAGCTCTCACTATAACACAAACCCTCCATTCCCAGCAACATCCCGGTAAATCTCTTCTGAATCCTCTCCAGTTTAATAACATCCTTCCTATAACAGGGAGACCAGAACTGGACACAGAGCTCCAGAAGAGGCCTCACCAACGTCCCTGTACAACCTCAACATGATGCCCCCAACTCCTCTACTCAAAGGTCTGAGCGATGAAGGCAAGGTGCTAAACGCCCTGTCTACATATGACGCCAACTTCAGAGAATTATGTAGCTGAGCCCCCAGGTCCCTCTGCCCTACAGCACTACCCAAGGCCCTACGTTTAATTGTATAAGCCCTGCCCTGGTTTGTTTCATCAAAATGCAACACCTCACATTTATCCAAATTAAACTGTATCTGCCACTCCTCAGCCCCAATGACTTTATTGATCAAGAGCTCTTTGCAATCTTAGCTAACCTTCTTCGCTGCCTACTGTCCCACCAACCTTGGGGTCATTGAAATTCCGTGCCTCCAAAAGAATCAGAATCTCTCGATATCTTGAAGACAGGTTTTAGTAGATTCTCGATCACAGCGGGGGGGGCTACAAAAGATTTTCGGAGAGGATACGCAGAAATGTAGAGATCAGATTAAACATCAGCTCATTGTTGAATGGTGGGACAGGCTCTCACACCCTGTACGCACACATCACAACACGAGACAGTTGGATAATGAAATAAAGTGTTTTTAGTATTATAGAACAGTCGAACAATACATTAATTACGCACACACGCACACACACACGCACACGCACACACACACAGCAACGTGTGTACAAACAGGCTTACAAATGCACAGTACCCTTGGAATTAATACCACTGTGCGAAACTGACGGAGTGGAAGGGGGGTGAAAAAAAAGACAGAAGGTATTTATAACAGCCAGAACGTTAAAAAAGAATAAAGTGCCTGGGTCTCCGTCAGTCTCTAGCACAGGATTTGACTGGCAATTAAAATTTAATGCCACCCGCTTCCCCACCCTCCAGGAGAACAAATTCCCAATTTCCTCGATGTTCTAGCTCAGAGGGCGAAGAGATAGGGAACACGGAGGTGACCGGAAAAAGGGTGAGAGGAGAAACAGCAGGCCCGGATGGATATGGGGGTATGTGTGCAAACAGCTGGCTCCAAAGACTCTCTCACAGAGAGGTGATAGGGTAGGAGGAGATGCTGCTCATGTCGGTCTGGTGCTCTCTCAGACCACTCGGGGCGGAGGGGGGGGGGGGGGGGGGGGGGCAGCCAGTGCCCCTAGAGGTACCCGAGTGGCGAGTGGGGCACGGGACTGGGCGACAGAGGAGAAAGTGCAGAAAAACTTATAAATTTAATATTAAACAGCCAAACAGGCACTGGGCAGCTACAGGGAACGCTGCCAGCCCCACTGGCACTGATGGTAGGGTAAGAAGAACTGTAGATCAGATGATTCGATACCAGGGCACCGTCCCGAAACAATTTTAACAAAAGGAATGCGGCAAACGGCCCTGGGCACTCTTTTCCGTTGGCAAGCCCACCAATGTGAAAATCCTCAGAAGGGACAAGGCACAAAACGCGCCAGGATTGAACGACAATTGGTGGTCTGAAGATGGCGCGGCTTTTCCAAAAGTGCCCGGCTCAGTTGCTGAGGGAACGGAAAATTACACCAAAAACAAAGAAAAGAGAAAACAAAAACAAAAAAAGGAAATAAAAACCCCACCCGGTATGCTGGCTGGCAGCTTCGGGGAGAGGGATCTCACGCAGAGCCTGCCCGCTAGGCCCAGCTGTGCAAACTGGGGCCTTAACAGCCCTAAACAGGGCCCATTTCAGCTTGTGACGGAGGGAGAAAAATTTGGTGCGACTTTGTGATTTACATTCACAACCTCCCCCAGGCAGTTTCTTTTCAAAAGTAAAAAACTGCGACCCATTTGAAGTTTGTACCTGTGCCAGCGTATGGTTCCTCTACCTCCTATAACAGGGAGGTGTCTAAAAAATGAAGACTACAAATGTAACAAGATTGTGAGGGGGGCGGTTTGCTGTGGAATGTGTACAAACATGGTCAGCGATATGTTGGAGAGGATTTTTTTTTTGGGGGGGTGCGGTGCCATCTTGGCATTGCCCTTCAGTGAGTTATTAATGCTCCAGGGCTGATGGTAATAAGTAGGCCTCACAAAGGGTCACCTTTGGAGGTCGGTGGGGAAGAGAAGTGCGGCCGCTCTCGCTCACTTTTTGTTTTAAAGTTGGGGGGGAGGGAGGAAGAAAAAACATGGGGGGGGGGGTTCAAACCGCTAGCAGATGGCATTGTGAGTCACATTCAGTGGTGGTGCCACGAGCGAATTCTCTTCTTGCCTTTCTTTTTCCGCCCCCCCACCACCCCCAGAGCGGTTTCCATGATCCCGGAGAGCAGAACCTCGCATCAGGTAGTACACAGCAAGAGTTTCTCCCGTCCGCGGTGTGGACCAACGTTCGCTGGTGGCCCACCGAGCCGCACTTTCACCCCCGTTTCTGCTGAGCGCAGAACGGGAGGCCTGGCCTTCATCCCAAGATGGTGGCCTGCTCCCCTCACTTGGCGTACGAGTGGTGGTCAGGGCACAGGGACTTCTCTGCAAACTTAAACAAAAAAAAAGACAATAAAAATTCAAATAAACAAGGAACAACAGCTTTTTCTTCCCCAGCTCACCACCGTCCCCACCTCAAAGAAAGAGAAACAAAACCGCAAACAGCATTTTGGCACCAAACGTTTTTTTAAATCCACATGGAGGAGAGGGAAAAGAAAATGTGGAAAATGGTTTTACTTCTGGGGTTGGAAGAAAAATAGAAATTAGACCATAAGAGAGAAATCGAGAGAGAAATTGACAGCGAGAGCAAGAGAGGGACAGCGAGAGAGCGATGAGAGATTGAGACAGACAGAGAGGGCGACAGCGAGAACAAGAGAGGGACAGCAAGAGAGTGATGAGAGATCGAGAGAGGCAGAGAGGGCGACAGCGAGAGAGAGAGAGAGAGAGCACAACAGAGACAGCGACAGGGAAAGAGCAAGGTAAAGAGAGCGACAGCGAGAGAAAGAGAAAGATAATGACAGCGAGAGGAAGAGCGAGAGCACGACAGCAAGAAAGCGACGAGAGATCGAGAGGAGAGCGATAGAAAGTGAGAGAGTGACGAGCGATCGAGAGAGAAGAAAGCGACAGAAAAAGAGAGAGAAAGAGCACGACAGAGACAGAGAGAAAGAGTATGACAGAGATAGAGAGAAAGCAACAGCGAGATAGCGCGACAGTGAGAGAGCGATCGAGAAAAGAGAGCAAGAGAGAGAGAGCGATAGCAAGAGAGAGAAAAAGAGCACGACAGAGACAGAGAGGAAGAGAAAGAGCACGACAGAGACAGAGAGAGAGAGAGCCACAGTGAGAGAGCGACAAGAGATCGAGAGGGCAACAGCGAGAAAGAGAGAGCGACGAACGATCGAAAGAGAAGAGAGTGACAGCGAGGGAGTTCGGAGGGTCGGATTGGGTTGCTGCCCCACACTCCCCGCCCTCCCAGGGGCTGCTCACAGCATCTTGGTCCTCCGGAGGCCTATGCTGAAGTAGCCATCATCGCTGGCGTGGGCCGCGTGGTTCGTCGGAGTCACTCACGTTGGCATCGCCGCCGCTGCTGCTCCAGTCCACGTCCGTGCTCTCTACGTCCACGTCTACATCTTCTGCAGGAGCACACACACAGAGAAAGGTCAGCCGGAAAGCCCCGGGCAGGGTCAACGCAACAGGCCAGGTGGCTTTTCCTGCTCCCAGCTCATTGAGGAAGAGGTTTCCAAAGCCTCGCGACATCTCCACGCGCGGGTGAGAGAGATTAAAAAAGCCCTCGTCATCTCTATCTTTAAGCGCTTACTTTGAAATAATCCCCTCCAGATGTCTCCTACTGCGTCAGCAGAGGCGTGTAAGAACATCCCTGAATAGGCTCGTCAGAAAAATAGGCTAATTAAAAAAAATGCAGACCCAGAGGGGCCCTATTGTGGCACAACGGAACTGTCTCTGCCCCTAGACTGGGAGGCACCAGGTTCAAGACTCAGCTTCCCCCAGGAGGCATGTAATAACATTTTGTAACGGGTTGCTTAGAAAAATAGGTTACATAAACAAAAAAAACGTTAAATTCAGGGCCCCTCTTTTGGCACAGTGGTAGCGTCCTCCTCCCTGGACGCGGAGGTCTGGGATCTAGTCCCAGCTGCGTCAGAGGTGTGCGATAACAACTCTAAATAGGTCGGTTAGAAAAATACATTAAATAGCAAAGAAAAGGAGCTCTTGGACTGGGAAGCCTGGATTCAGGTACCCAGATACAGTAGGAACTGAAGATGCTGGAGAATCTGAGAGAACAAGGTGTGGAGCTGGATGAACACAGCAGGCCAAGCAGCATCAGAGGAGCAGGAAAGTTGACCTTTGGATCTAGACCCTTCTTCAAAAATGTGAGAGGGGAAGGGGCATTTGAAATAAATAGGGAGAGAGGGTGAGGCAGATAGAGGAGAAGATAGGTGGAGAGGAGACAGACAAGTTAAAGAGGCGGGGATGGAGCCTGTAGAGGGGAGTATGGGTGGGGAGGCAGGGAACAGATATGTCAGTCCAGGGAGGATGGACAGGTCAAGGGGGCGGGATGAGGTTAGTAGGGAGGGAATGGAGGTGCAGCTTGAGGTGGGAGGAGGGGATAGGTGGGAGGAAGGACACGTTTGGGAGGTGGGGACAAGCTGGTTTTGGGATGCGGTGGGGGAGGGGAGGTTTTGAAGCTGGTGAAGTCCATGTTGATACCATTGGGCTGCAGGGTTCCCAAGCGGAATATGAGTTGCTGTTCCTGCAACCTGCGGGTGGCATCATTGTGGCACTGCAGGAGGCCCAGGATGGACATGTCATCTTAGGAATGGGAAGGGGAGGTGAAATGGTTCGTGACTGGGAGGTGCAGTTGTTTATTGCGAACTGAGCGGAGGTGTTCTGCAAAGCGGTCCCCAAGCCTCCGCTTGGTTTCCCCAATGTAGAGGAAGCCACACTGGGTACAATGGATACAGTATACCACATTGGCAGATGTGCAGGTGAACATCTGTTTGATGTGGAAAGTCATCTTGGGGCCTGGGATAGGGGTGAGGGAGGAGGTGTGGGGGCAAGTGTAGCACTTCCTGCAGTTGCAGGGGAAGGTGCTGGGTGTGGTGGGGTTGGAGGGCACTGTGGAGCGAACAAGGAAGTTACGGAGAGAGTGGTCTCTCCGGAAGGCAGACAAGGGTGGGGATGGAAAAATGGCTTGGGTGGTGGGGGTCAGATCCGGAGGTTGGTGGGATGGTATGTGAGGACGAGGGGGATTCTGTTTTCATTGCTCCCCTGACCCTCGGTGGTCGAGAACGCCCTTGAGGGTGTTTCCTGTATTTCCTGCAACTCATCCCTCACACCCCATCCCTGCAATAACTGCCCAAAGAGAATCCCTTGTGCTCTCTTGTAGCACAATGGTAGGGTCCCCATCCGTGGACTGGGAGGCCCAGGTTCAAGTACCAGAGGTGTGTAATCATTAAGGAAAATGACCCACGGAGATTTCTCCCCCGTGAAGAGCGCTTCAGCCAGGCGTTCCCCAGGCTTGGGGTGGGGGGTGGGGTGGGGTTGGTGTTTACCTTGATCGGAATCGGAGGGCTCGGAGGAGACGGTGGAGCTGGTACTGTGTGCCCGTGCCCTCTCCACACTGCTCAGCAGCTCCAGCTGCCTCTTCAAGTGTCTCTGCTGTCGCTGGAGTTGGTCAATTTGATGAAGGGCCCTCCTGCTCACCTCCTCTAGGGTCTGCCAGAGAGAGATTGAAAGATGTCTCACACAAACACACGCACACTCACACGTCTGTGCCCTCCAGGGGTATACCAGAGCACGAGGAGCCCCCTGGCAGCCCACTCCATCTCTGTCGCTCAGACAGGGGGTAGCTCCACAGTCTCTGACACTCCAGAGGGGGAGGGGGTTGACGAGTGAAGAAGAGAGGGGGCCATTCAGCCATCCTCTCCCAGCCACTGACTCTCTCGAGTGCGGCACCCTCTGCTAAACAGAGTTATACTGACTGCTTTCTGTTCAGTCATCCCATCGGTCAAACTCTTCCCTTCCCCATGCTGCTCTGTGTGTGTGCTACCCACCCCCTCTCCCTGTAACACCATCCCCAACAGCCTTAAGCACTGGGGTTTCCTCACCCCACAAACCTCTCTCTCTGTCTCCCTGTCCGTCTCTCTCTCTGGCACTCTGCCCCTCTGTGACCCTCACCCTCACTCTCGGTGCCTCCCTCTCTCTCTCTGTGAGCCTCTCTCTCTCTCTGTGAGCCTCTGTCTCTCTCTGTGCCTCTCTCTCTCTCTCTGTGCATCCGTCTCTCTCTCTCTCTATCTGTGCCTCCCTCCCTCTCTCTCTTTCTCTCTCTGTGCCTCCCTCCCTCCTTCTCTCTGTGCCTCCCTCCCTCCCTCTGTGCCTCCCTCCCGCTCTCTGTGCCTCCCTCCCTCCTTCTCTCTGTGCCTCCCTCCCACCCCTCCCTCTCTCTGTGCCTCCCTCCCTCCATCTCTGTGCCTCCCCTCCCCACCCTCTTGCTGTGCCTTCCACTCTCTCTCTGTACCTCCCCTCCCACTCTCTCTCTGTGCCTCTCTCTCTCCCTCTCTCTGTGCCTCTCTCTCTCTCCCTCTCTCTGTGCCTCTCCCTCTCTCTGTGCCTCCCTCCCTCCCTCTCTCTCTGTGCCTCCCCTCCCTCCCTCCCTCTCTCTGTGCCTCCTCTCTCTCTCTCTGTGCCTCCTCTCTCTCTCTCTCTGTGCCTCCTCTCTCTCTGTGTGCCTCCCGTCCCTCTCTCTGTGCCTCCCTCCCTCCCTCTCTCTGTGCCTCCCTCCCTCCCTCCGTCTGTGCCTCTCTCACTCCCTCTGTGCCTCGCTCCCTCCCTCTCTGTGCCTCCCTCCCTCCCTCTCTCTGTGCCTCGCTCACTCCCTCTCTCTGTGCCTCCCCTCCCACTCCCTCTCTGTGTCTCCCCTCCCACTCCCTCTGTGTGCCTCCCCTCCCTCTCTCTCTCTCTCTCTGTGACTCTCTCCCTCTCTCTGTGCCTTCCTCCCTCTCTCTCTCTCTCTCTCTCACTGTGCCTCCCTCCCTCCCTCTCTCTGTGCCTCCCTCCCTCTCTCTCTCTCTCCCTCTCTCTGTGCCTCCCTCCCTCTCGCTCTCTCTCTGTGCCTCCCTCCCTCTCTCTGTGCCTCTCTCACTCCCTCTGTGCCTCGCTCCCTCCCTCTCTGTGCCTCCCTCCCTCCCTCTCTCTGTGCCTCTCTCACTCCCTCTCTCTGTGCCTACCCTCCCACTCCCTCTCTGTGTCTCCCCTCCCACTCCCTCTGTGTGCCTCCCCTCCCTCTCTCTCTCTCTCTGTGACTCTCTCCCTCTCTCTGTGCCTTCCTCCCTCTCTCTCTCTCTCTCTGTGCCTCCCTCCCTCCCTCTCTCTGTGCCTCCCTCCCTCTCTCTCTCTCTCCCTCTCTCTGTGCCTCCCTCCCTCTCTCTCTCTCTCTCTGTGCCTCCCTCCCTCCCTCTCTCTGTGCCTCCCTCCCTCTCTCTCTCTCTCCCTCTCTCTGTGCCTCCCTCCCTCTCTCTCTCTCTCTCTCTGTGCCTCCCTCCCTCCCTCCCTCTCTCTGTGCCTCCCTCCCTCTCTCTCTCTCTCTCCCTCTCTCTGTGCCTCCCTCCCACCCTCTCTGTGTGCCTATCTCCCTCCCTCCGTCTGTGCCTCCCTCCGTCCCTCTCGCACTCCCTCTGTGCCTCCATCCCTCCCTCCCTCTGTGCCTCACTCACTCCCTCTCTCTGTGCCTCCCCTCCCACTCCCTCTCTGTGTCTCCCCTCCCACTCCCTCTGTGTGCCTCCACTCCCTCTCTCTCTCTCTCTGTGACTCCCTCCCTCTCTCTGTGCCTCCCTCCCTCTCTCTCTCTCTCTCCCCCCCTCTCTCTGTGCCTCCCTCCCTCTCTCTCTCTCTGTGCCTCCCTCCCTCCCTCTCTCTGTGCCTCGCTCCCTCCCTCTCTCTGTGCCTCGCTCCCTCCCTCTCTGTGCCTCCCTCCCTCCCTCTCTCTGTGCCTCCCTCCCTCCCTCTCTCTGTGCCTCCCTCCCTCCCTCCCTCTCTCTGTGCCTCCCTCCCTCTCTCTGTGCCTCCCTCCCTCCCTCCCTCCCTCCCTCTCTCTGTGCCTCGCTCCCACTCGCTCTCTGTGCCTCCCTCCCTCTGTGCCTCCATCCCTCCCTCCCTCTCTCTGTGCCTCCCTCCCTCCCTATCTCTGTGCCTCTCTCCCTCCCTCCCTCTGTGCCTCTCTCCCTCTCTCTGTGCCTCCCTCCCTCCCTATCTCTGTGCCTCTCTCACTCCCTCTCTCTGTGTGCCTCCCTCCCTCTCTCTGTGCCTCTCTCCCTCCCTCTCTCTGTGCCTCCCTCCCTCCCTCTGTGCCTCTCTCACTCCCTCTCTCTGTGCCCCCTCTCCCTCCCTGTCTCTGTGCCTCCCCTCCCACTCTCTCTCTCTCTCTCTGTGACTCTCTCCCTCTCTCTCTTTCTCTGTGCCTCCCTCCCTCCGTGGCTCCCTCCCTCCCTCTCTCTCTGTGCCTCCCTTCCCTCTCTTTCTGTGCCTCCCCTCCCTCTCTCTCTCTCTCTCTCCCCTCCCACACTCTCTCTGTAACTCCCCTCCCACTCTCTGTCTGTGCCTCCCTCCCTCCCTCTCTCACTCCCTCTGTGCCTCCATCCCTCCCTCCCTCTGTGCCTCCCTCCCTCTCTCTGTGCCTCCCTCTTTCTCTCTCTCTCTGTGCCTCCCCTCTCTGTCTCTCTCTCTCTCTCTCTCTCTCTCTGTGCCTCCCTCCCTCCGTCTGTGCCTCCCTCCCTCCCTCTCGCACTCCCTCTGTGCCGCCATCCCTCCCTCCCTCTGTGCCTCACTCACTCCCTCTCTGTGTCTCCCCTCCCACTCCCTCTGTGTGCCTCCCCTCCCTCTCTCTCCTCCCTCCCTCTCTCTCCGTGCCTCCCTCCCTTCTCTCTCTCTCTCTCTCTCTCTCTGTGCCTCCCTCCCTCCCTGTCTCTGTGCCTCCCTCCCTCCCTCCGTCTGTGCCTCCCTCCCTCTGTGCCTCCCTCCCTCCCTCTCGCACTCCCTCTGTGCCTCCATCCCTCCCTCCCTCTGTGCCTCACTCACTCCCTCTCTCTGTGTCTCCCCTCCCACTCCCTCTGTGTGCCTCCCCTCCCTCTCTCTCTCTCTGTGACTCCCTCCCTCTCTCTCTCTCTCCCTCTCTCTGTGCCTCCCTCTCTCTCTCTCTCTCTCTGTGCCTCCCTCCCTCCCTCTCTCTCTCTCTCTCTCTCTCTCTGTGCCTCCCTCCCTCCCTCTCTCTGTGCCTCCCTCCCTCCCTCCCTCTCTCTGTGCCTCCCTCCCTCCCTCCGTCTGTGCCTCCCTCCCTCCCTCTCGCACTCCCTCTGTGCCTCCATCCTCCCTCCCTCTGTGCCTCACTCACTCCCTCTCTCTGTGCCTCCCCTCCCACTCCCTCTCTGTGTCTCCCCTCCCACTCCCTCTCTGTGTCTCCCCTCCCACTCCCTCTGTGTGCCTCCACTCCCTCTCTCTCTCTCTCTCTCTCTGTGACTCTCTCCCTCTCTCTGTGCCTCCCTCCCTCTCTCTCCCTCCCTCCCTCTCTCTGTGCCTCGCTCCCTCCCTCTCTGTGCCTCCCTCCCTCTCTCTGTGCCTCCCTCCCTCCCTCCCTCACTCTGTGCCTCCCTCCCTCACTCTGTGCCTCCCTCCCTCCCTCTCTCTGTGCCTTGCTCCCTCCCTCTCTGTGCCTCCCTCCCTCCCTCTCTCTGTGCCTCTTTCACTCCCTCTGTGCCTCCATCCCTCCCTCCCTCTATCTGCGCCTCCCTTCCTCCCTCCCTCTGTGCCTCCCTCCCTCTCTCTGTGCCTCTCTCACTCCTGTCTCTGTGCCTCCACTCCCTCTCTCTCTCTGTGCCTCCCTCCCCTCCTTCTCTCTGTGCCTCTCCTCCCATCCCACTCTCTCTCTCTGTGCCTCCCCTCCCTCCATCTCTCTGTGCCTCCCTCCCTCCCTATCTCTGTGCCTCTCTCACTCCCTCTCTCTGTGTGCCTCCCTCCCTCCCTCTCTCTGTGCCTCTCTCCCTCCCTCTCTCTCTCTGTGCATCCCTCCCTCCCTCTCTCTGTGCCTCTCTCACTCCCTCTCTCTGTGCCCCCTCTCCCTCCCTGTCTCTGTGCCTCCCTCCCTCCCTCCCTCTCTCTGTGCCTCCCTCCCTCCTTCTCTCTGTGCCTCTCTCACTCCCTCTGTGCCTCGCTCCCTCCCTCTCTGTGCCTCCCTCCCTCCCTCTCTCTGTGCCTCGCTCACTCCCTCTCTCTGTGCCTCCCCTCCCACTCCCTCTCTGTGTCTCCCCTCCCACTCCCTCTGTGTGCCTCCCCTCCCTCTCTCTCTCTCTCTCTCTCTGTGACTCTCTCCCTCTCTCTGTGCCTTCCTCCCTCTCTCTCTCTCTCTCTCTCACTGTGCCTCCCTCCCTCCCTCTCTCTGTGCCTCCCTCCCTCTCTCTCTCTCTCCCTCTCTCTGTGCCTCCCTCCCTCTCGCTCTCTCTCTGTGCCTCCCTCCCTCTCTCTGTGCCTCTCTCACTCCCTCTGTGCCTCGCTCCCTCCCTCTCTGTGCCTCCCTCCCTCCCTCTCTCTGTGCCTCTCTCACTCCCTCTCTCTGTGCCTACCCTCCCACTCCCTCTCTGTGTCTCCCCTCCCACTCCCTCTGTGTGCCTCCCCTCCCTCTCTCTCTCTCTCTGTGACTCTCTCCCTCTCTCTGTGCCTTCCTCCCTCTCTCTCTCTCTCTCTCTGTGCCTCCCTCCCTCCCTCTCTCTGTGCCTCCCTCCCTCTCTCTCTCTCTCCCTCTCTGTGCCTCCCTCCCTCTCTCTCTCTCTCTCTCTGTGCCTCCCTCCCTCCCTCCCTCTCTCTGTGCCTCCCTCCCTCTCTCTCTCTCTCTCTCCCTCTCTCTGTGCCTCCCTCCCGCCCTCTCTCTGTGCCTATCTCCCTCCCTCCGTCTGTGCCTCCCTCCCTCCCTCTCGCACTCCCTCTGTGCCTCCATCCCTCCCTCCCTCTCTCTGTGCCTCCCCTCCCACTCCCTCTGTGTGCCTCCACTCCCTCTCTCTCTCTCTCTGTGACTCCCTCCCTCTCTCTGTGCCTCCCTCCCTCTCTCTCTCTCTCTCCCCCCCTCTCTCTGTGCCTCCCTCCCTCTCTCTCTCTCTCTCTCTCTCTCTCTGTGCCTCCCTCCCTCCCTCTCTCTGTGCCTCGCTCCCTCCCTCTCTGTGCCTCCCTCCCTCCCTCTCTCTGTGCCTCGCTCCCTCCCTCTCTGTGCCTCCCTCCCTCCCTCTCTCTGTGCCTCCCTCCCTCCCTCTCTCTGTGCCTCCCTCCCTCCCTCCCTCTCTCTGTGCCTCCCTCCCTCTCTCTGTGCCTCCCTCCCTCCCTCCCTCCCTCCCTCTCTCTGTGCCTCGCTCCCACTCGCTCTCTGTGCCTCCCTCCCTCTGTGCCTCCATCCCTCCCTCCCTCTCTCTGTGCCTCCCTCCCTCCCTATCTCTGTGCCTCTCTCCCTCCCTCCCTCTGTGCCTCTCTCCCTCTCTCTGTGCCTCCCTCCCTCCCTATCTCTGTGCCTCTCTCACTCCCTCTCTCTGTGTGCCTCCCTCCCTCTCTCTGTGCCTCCCTCCCTCCCTCTCTCTGTGCCTCCCTCCCTCCCTCTCTCTGTGCCTCCCTCCCTCCCTCTCTCTGTGCCTCTCTCACTCCCTCTCTCTGTGCCCCCTCTCCCTCCCTGTCTCTGTGCCTCCCCTACCACTCTCTCTCTCTCTCTGTGACTCTCTCCCTCTCTCTCTTTCTCTGTGCCTCCCTCCCTCCGTGGCTCCCTCCCTCCCTCTCTCTCTGTGCCTCCCTTCCCTCTCTTTCTGTGCCTCCCCTCCCTCTCTCTCTCTCTCTCCCCTCCCACACTCTCTCTGTAACTCCCCTCCCACTCTCTGTCTGTGCCTCCCTCCCTCCCTCTCTCACTCCCTCTGTGCCTCCATCCCTCCCTCCCTCTGTGCCTCCCTCCCTCTCTCTGTGCCTCCCTCTTTCTCTCTCTGTGCCTCCCCTCTGTCTCTCTCTCTCTCTCTCTCTCTCTCTGTGCCTCCCTCCCTCCATCTGTGCCTCCCTCCCTCATTCCCTCTGTGCCTCCCTCCCTCCCTCTCTCTGTGCCTCTCTCCCTCCCTCTCTCTGTGCCTCTCTCTCCCTCTCTCTGTGCCTCCCCTCCCTCCCTCTCTCACTCCCTCTGTGCCTCCATCCCTCTCTCTCTCTCTCTCTGTGCCTCCCTCCCTCCCTCTCTCTGTGCCTCCCTCCCTCTCTCTCTCCCTCTGTGCCTCCATCCCTCCCTCCCTCTGTGCCTCCCTCCCTCTCTCTGTGCCTCCCTCTTTCTCTCTCTCTCTGTGCCTCCCCTCTCTGTCTCTCTCTCTCTCTCTCTCTCTGTGCCTCCCTCCCTCCATCTGTGCCTCCCTCCCTCATTCCCTCTGTGCCTCCATCCCTCCCTCTCTCTGTGCCTCTCTCTCCCTCCCTCTCTCTGTGCCTCTCTCTCTCCCTCTCTCTGTGCCTCCCCTCCCTCCCTCTCTCACTCCCTCTGTGCCTCCATCCCTCTCTCTCTCTCTCTCTGTGCCTCCCTCCGTCTGTGCCTCCCTCCCTCCCTCTCGCACTCCCTCTGTGCCTCCATCCCTCCCTCCCTCTGTGCCTCACTCACTCCCTCTCTGTGTCTCCCCTCCCACTCCCTCTGTGTGCCTCCCCTCCCTCTCTCTCCTCCCTCCCTCTCTCTCTCTCTCCGTGCCTCCCTCCCTTCTCTCTCTCTCTCTCTCTCTGTGCCTCCCTCCCTCCCTGTCTCTGTGCCTCCCTCCCTCCCTCCGTCTGTGCCTCCCTCCCTCTGTGCCTCCCTCCCTCCCTCTCGCACTCCCTCTGTGCCTCCATCCCTCCCTCCCTCTGTGCCTCACTCACTCCCTCTCTCTGTGTCTCCCCTCCCACTCCCTCTGTGTGCCTCCCCTCCCTCTCTCTCTCTCTGTGACTCCCTCCCTCTCTCTCTCTCTCCCTCTCTCTGTGCCTCCCTCTCTCTCTCTCTCTCTCTGTGCCTCCCTCCCTCCCTCTCTCTCTCTCTCTCTCTCTGTGCCTCCCTCCCTCCCTCTCTCTGTGCCTCCCTCCCTCCCTCCCTCTCTCTGTGCCTCCCTCCCTCCCTCCGTCTGTGCCTCCCTCCCTCCCTCTCGCACTCCCTCTGTGCCTCCATCCTCCCTCCCTCTGTGCCTCACTCACTCCCTCTCTCTGTGCCTCCCCTCCCACTCCCTCTCTGTGTCTCCCCTCCCACTCCCTCTCTGTGTCTCCCCTCCCACTCCCTCTGTGTGCCTCCACTCCCTCTCTCTCTCTCTCTCTCTCTCTCTCTGTGACTCTCTCCCTCTCTCTGTGCCTCCCTCCCTCCCTCTCTCTGTGCCTCTCTCCCTCCCTCTCTCTGTGCCTCTCTCTCTCCCTCTCTCTGTGCCTCCCCTCCCTCCCTCTCTCACTCCCTCTGTGCCTCCATCCCTCTCTCTCTCTCTCTCTGTGCCTCCCTCCCTCCCTCTCTCTGTGCCTCCCTCCCTCTCTCTCTCCCTCTGTGCCTCCATCCCTCCCTCCCTCTGTGCCTCCCTCCCTCTCTCTGTGCCTCCCTCTTTCTCTCTCTCTCTGTGCCTCCCCTCTCTGTCTCTCTCTCTCTCTCTCTGTGCCTCCCTCCCTCCATCTGTGCCTCCCTCCCTCATTCCCTCTGTGCCTCCCTCCCTCCCTCTCTCTGTGCCTCTCTCTCCCTCCCTCTCTCTGTGCCTCTCTCTCTCACTCCCTCTGTGCCTCCATCCCTCCCTCCCTCTGTGCCTCACTCACTCCCTCTCTGTGTCTCCCCTCCCACTCCCTCTGTGTGCCTCCCCTCCCTCTCTCTCCTCCCTCCCTCTCTCTCTCTCTCCGTGCCTCCCTCCCTTCTCTCTCTCTCTCTCTCTCTCTCTCTGTGCCTCCCTCCCTCCCCGTCTCTGTGCCTCCCTCCCTCCCTCCGTCTGTGCCTCCCTCCCTCCCTCTCGCACTCCCTCTGTGCCTCCATCCCTCCCTCCCTCTGTGCCTCACTCACTCCCTCTCTCTGTGTCTCCCCTCCCACTCCCTCTGTGTGCCTCCCCTCCCTCTCTCTCTCTCTGTGACTCCCTCCCTCTCTCTCTCTCTGTGCCTCCCTCTCTCTCTCTCTCTCTCTGTGCCTCCCTCCCTCCCTCTCTCTCTCTCTCTCTCTCTGTGCCTCCCTCCCTCCCTCTCTCTGTGCCTCCCTCCCTCCCTCCCTCTCTCTGTGCCTCCCTCCCTCCCTCCGTCTGTGCCTCCCTCCCTCCCTCTCGCACTCCCTCTGTGCCTCCATCCTCCCTCCCTCTGTGCCTCACTCACTCCCTCTCTCTGTGCCTCCCCTCCCACTCCCTCTCTGTGTCTCCCCTCCCACTCCCTCTCTGTGTCTCCCCTCCCACTCCCTCTGTGTGCCTCCACTCCCTCTCTCTCTCTCTCTCTCTCTCTCTCTCTGTGACTCTCTCCCTCTCTCTGTGCCTCCCTCCCTCTCTCTCCCTCCCTCCCTCTCTCTGTGCCTCCCTCCCTCCCTCACTCTGTGCCTCCCTCCCTCCCTCTCTCTGTGCCTCGCTCCCTCCCTCTCTGTGCCTCCCTCCCTCCCTCCCTCTCTCTGTGCCTCTTTCACTCCCTCTGTGCCTCCATCCCTCCCTCCCTCTATCTGCGCCTCCCTTCCTCCCTCCCTCTGTGCCTCCCTCCCTCTCTCTGTGCCTCTCTCACTCCTGTCTCTGTGCCTCCACTCCCTCTCTCTCTGTGCCTCCCTCCCCTCCTTCTCTCTGTGCCTCTCCTCCCATCCCACTCTCTCTCTCTGTGCCTCCCCTCCCTCCATCTCTCTGTGCCTCCCTCCCTCCCTATCTCTGTGCCTCTCTCACTCCCTCTCTCTCTCTGTGCATCCCTCCCTCCCTCTCTCTGTGCCTCTCTCACTCCCTCTCTCTGTGCCCCCTCTCCCTCCCTGTCTCTGTGCCTCCCTCCCTCCCTCCCTCTCTCTGTGCCTCCCTCCCTCCTTCTCTCTGTGCCTCTCTCACTCCCTCTGTGCCTTCCTCCCTCCCTCTCTCTGTGCCTCCCCTCCCTGTCTCTCTACCTCCCCTCCCACTCTCTCTCTGTGCCTCTCTCTCTCCCTCTCTCTATGCCTCTCCCTCTCTCTGTGCCTCCTTCCCTCTGTGCCTCCCTCCCTCCATGCCTCCCCTCCCTTTCTCTCTCTCTCTACCTCCCCTCCCACTCTCTCTCTGTGCCTCTCCCTCCCTCTCTGTGTGTGCCTCCCCTCCCACTCTCTGTGTGTGTGTGTGTGTGTGTGTGTGTGTCTTTCCATCCAGAATTATCTCCTTCTCTTTCCCCTCCCTCCTTTCCTGCTCCCTCTTTCTTTCTGTCTCTCCCTCCCTCCTTTCCTCGCTCCCTCCCTCCCTCCCTCTTTCCTCTCTCCTTTCCACCTTTCCCTCTCCACATTCTCTCTCCCCTCTCCCAGCTGCACCAACGTCCTACTTTCCTCCCCCTCCACCACCCTGACCCTCTTCCCTCCCCCCCTACCCCCTCACTCTCTGTTCCTTGCTCTTTCTCCCCATCTCCCCTTCCCCCCCACT
>NC_081393.1:18269956-18326936 GCF_030684315.1 Stegostoma tigrinum
ACACACACTGGCACACCGAGACACACACATAAGCACACCGAGACACACATATAGGCACACCGAGACACACACATAGGCACACCGAGACACACATATAGGCTCACCGAGACACACATATAGGCACACCGAGACACACACACACAGGCACACACAAGCGCACCGAGACACACACACACACAGGCACACAGAGAGAGAGAGAGAGAGAGAGACACACACACACACAGGCACACCGAGACACACATATAGGCACACCGAGACACACACAAGCGCACCGAGACACACACACACAGGCACACACAAGCGCACCGAGACACACGCACACAGGCACACACAAGCGCACCGAGACATACGCACACAGGCACACACAGGCACACCGACACATACACGCACAGGCACATAGAGACACACAGAGACACACACACAGGCACACACACACATTCTTACCACAGATGGTGGAATTTGCATTTGCAATTAATAAACTAATGATGACCATGAATCTATTGTCAATTGTCAGAAAGTCCCATCTGGCTCACTAATGTCCTTTAGTGAAGGAAATTGCCATCCTTACCTGGTCTGGTCATCATGTACCTCTAGACCACAGCAATGTAGTTGACTCATAACTGCCCTCTGGGCAATTAGGGATGGGCAATAAATGCTGCCTCAGCCAGGGATTCCCACATCCCCGGGAGTAAACATTAGAAAAACCACTTCCACATGCCCAGACACACAAACACATACAACTGAAACCTGAGTCAAATCAATTAAAGGGAGTGACTGGCTTCGCTCTGACTGAAATAGAAACTGACTTTCCAACTAAATAAATAACATGAAACGGGGGGAGGGATGACGATCAAAAGACCGTGGGATTCCAGGAGATCAGCTCCAATTATTGATGGGAATTCACCTTCCGAAGTACAAAAATCTGGATTCGTGAAAGGCAGCCTGTGCGAACTTCCCAGCACCGACCTAGACTCCATGCCCGGCGCGATCCACCTGGCAGGGTCCAGCCGGGAAGGTTGGCATGTACTCTTGCCTTACCCCTGCCCGGCTCAGGTCACACTTTCCAGGAGCGTCCCGGCTTCCCATAGAAAGCCCCTCCCAGACCCCGAGCAGCTGCCGCTGTTCTCTGCCCGCTCCCCCCCGACCCCCGTTGCTTCTTCCGTTAGCCGCTTCCTAGTTCTCCCCCTGACATTCCCACTCCTCCTGGTTTCTTTTGTGCCCCCTTGACCGACCTCCCTCTCTAACCTCCAAGGGGGACCAGCCCCAGCTTCTCCCAGTCTCCCCTCACAGCCGAGGTCCCTCATTCCCTGAATTATTCGCTCGAGTTCTCCCTCCGGCCCCGGGGATGACTGGAATACGATCGCAATTCCATTCGGCTCATCGAGTCTGCTCTGCTGTTCAACGGCTGATCTCATCATCCTCAACTCCCACTTTTCCTGCCATTTCTCACCCCAGCATAACCCTCGATTCCCCTTCCCTGTTACAGATCTGTCTCAGCCTTCAATATACTTCACGAATTCCTCACATTCAATCTCCTCGGAGAAATGAAATTCCGCCTCATCTCCAGCTTCAGTGGGTGACCCCCTTATTCTAGGGTTACACCCTGTGTTGCTAGACTCCCACACCGTCTCCACATCTCCCCCTGTCAAGTCCCCTTAAGAATCTAGTCTGTTTCAATAAGGTCGCCTCTCATTCCTCTAAATGAGTACAGGGCCCGACCCACTCAACCTCTCCCCATAAAGGCAGTTCCTCCGTACCTGGGATCAGCCAAGTGAACCTACTCTGGGCTGCCTCCCATGTCCGGTCTATCTCTGCTTGGATACGGGGCCCCTTAACTGTTCACAGTATTCCAGTTGTGGTCTGACTAGTGCCTTGTGCAGTTTTAAAGGAACATCTCCACTTTTGTACTCCATTCCCTTCGAAATAAAGGCCAACATTCCAGTGGCCTTCTCCATTCTCTACTGAACTTGGATGTTGGATTTTTAATGGTTCACGGGCTGGGGTTGCAAAAATCCCTCTGACGCCCAGCTTTCTGAGCTTTATTGAAATAACATTTGTCTCTTCAGTTCTTCCTGGCAAACAGCGTAATCTCTCCAGATGTTATATGTCGCCCCCTAAGCTAATGCCCATCTGTATCCCACAGCAGACAGACTGCTGGAGGGTAGCCTCTGCCAAGGGCCAGGGATTGCCCCCTCTCCAGGGTGAAACGGGCACCGTCGCTGTGGGCCAGCTCAAGGCCCAATCCAGCCGCTCCCTGCTCTATTGTGTTTCTATCTGACTGGCACCACTGGGTCTGCGTTCCCGCCCGACTCAAAACGCGGGCAACAGCGCCCTGTCTTGCTCAAAGATGCGACTATATTTGACTGGGATCGTGGAACGATAGAAAAGAGGCAGGAGCCCCATCATTTCACTCTTCCTCGACTGCATCTGGTTGATGCGTATTTGTCTTGGGGAGGCGGTGTCGGCTTCTCCTGGCCACTCTGGGGCCTCAAAAAATATCTATCGTTGCTCTTCCGCCCCCCACCCCCGCCACTGCATTCTCATTTCTGCCATTGACCGGGAGTTTCCCACCTCTAGGCCCAAGGTCGCCTGAACTGGGGTCTCCCCACGGTCAGCTCCATGTAAATATGGAGCAGGAGAAGGTGCCCACCATAAATAGTGCTCCCCCACTCTCCCTTCACTTCCCCCTCCCTCCCTCCCCCACTCTCCCTTCACTTCCCCCACCCTCCCTCCCCCACTCTCCCTTCACTTCCCCCTCCCTCCCTCCCTCCCCCACTCTCCCTTCACTTCCCCCTCCCTCCCTCCCTCCCCCACTCTCCCTTCACTTCCCCCTCCCTCCCTCCCCCACTCTCCCTTCACTTCCCCCTCCCTCCCTCCCCCACTCTCCCTTCACTTCCCCCTCCCTCCCTCCCTCCCCCACTCTCCCTTCACTTCCCCCTCCCTCCCTCCCTCCCCCACTCTCCCTTCACTTCCCCCTCCCTCCCTCCCTCCCCCACTCTCCCTTCACTTCCCCCTCCCTCCCTCCCTCCCCCACTCTCCCTTCACTTCCCCCTCCCTCCCTCCCTCCCCCACTCTCCCTTCACTTCCCCCTCCCTCCCTCCCTCCCCCACTCTCCCTTCACTTCCCCCTCCCTCCCTCCCTCCCCCACTCTCCCTTCACTTCCCCCTCCCTCCCTCCCTCCCTCCCCCACTCTCCCTTCACTTCCCCCTCCCTCCCTCCCTCCCCCACTCTCCCTTCACTTCCCCCTCCCTCCCTCCCTCCCCCACTCTCCCTTCACTTCCCCCTCCCTCCCTCCCTCCCCCACTCTCCCTTCACTTCCCCCTCCCTCCCTCCCTCCCCCACTCTCCCTTCACTTCCCCCTCCCTCCCTCCCTCCCCCACTCTCCCTTCACTTCCCCCTCCCTCCCTCCCTCCCCCACTCTCCCTTCACTTCCCCCTCCCTCCCTCCCTCCCCCACTCTCCCTTCACTTCCCCCTCCCTCCCTCCCCCACTCTCCCTTCACTTCCCCCTCCCTCCCTCCCCCACTCTCTCCACTCCCCCGCCCCCCACAACCGGCAGCCTGAGTCCCTGAGCTCCGAGGTACCATCCCTTACAGCTCCCCACCCTGCACGGCCATACTCCTGGAGATATGTGGTGAGCTGCCCCTCCTCCCCCATTCCCGACCTCTCGCATCACGTTTTGTTCTGCGAAGGGCTGCGAGGGGTTTCTAAATTACCGGAAGGTTCTGTGAAAATCCACGCGCAAGACGTGGACTCGCCGACAAGCTCCAGGCTTGGGCCTACAGCTGACGTCCAGCAGCAGCGCCACACCACAGCCTGGCAATGACCAGCTTCCACAAGGGATAAGAAGTAGTTGATATTCAATTATTGGTGCCACCAACACTGAATCCCGACCCCCCCCACCACCCACCCAACCATCAACATCCTGGGGGTTACCATTGACCACAAACTGAACTGGACCAGCCCCACATAAACACAGCGGCCACAGGAGCGGGTCAGAGGCTGGGAATCCTGCAGCGAGTAACTCCCCTCCTGACCATCACCGCGCCCCGCGCCCCCCCCCCCCCCCAAAGCCTGTCTCACCATCGATGAGTCAGGAGGGCGATGGGTTACCCCCAATTTGCCCCAGATGGGGGCAGCTCCAACAACACTCCAGAAGCTCGACACCATCCACGGACAGAGCAGCCCCCCCCCCCCCTCGATTGGCCCCACATTCACAAACATCCCACTCCCCCCATGGCGATGACTCAGATAATCCTAGCTGGCCAATCAGCACGCACGGGTGTGAGCCCCTCCGTGACTGCCTGAAATTTTGGAATTCTTGCATTTGTGTCCTGATTCCTCATGAGTCACCATCAAGTAAAACAACAAAAAAAAACAGGGCAGTTGGCGGGGGCGCTGCTGGTTGGTGGGAAGTCGGACCCGGGAAAGGAAACCGAAAGCAGCCGGTGGCGGGGGGAGAGGAGATATTGGAGACATTCTCGACAAGTGAGCACTGACAGGGCTGAGTCAGGTGATTGCTCTCCCCGGCCTTGCTTAGTCATCCTGCGTGTTTCCCTGGTTGCTCAAACTACACGGATCTCTGTCGCAAGAAACCACGACTCAGCTCCCAGCTCCCCCGCACACCCCGCACGCCCTCCACCCCCACAACCCCAGGCTGAGCCAGATGCGGTTCCCAGCTCATATGGGAGTGGGGGGGTGGGCGTGGACAGCAAATGGAGCATGCCGAAGCTGTCCAACAGCACTCCCTTCTACCGGATACGGGCACACGGGGCTGGCCGTGGCCCCAGCTCGTGCGTGCTCCCTTCGACCTGACCCAAAGTTCAGTCCTCACGCACAGGGCCCGGCTCCGGGCTCAAGTCAAAACCGTGTCATGCTAATCTTATCCGAGTGGGATCACTTGTCTCAGTGCAATTGCTGCAATTTGCCAGCCATATACACTTTTACAGCCGTGTGTAACTTAGGAGTGCCGTTACTAAATTAGGGATTACGGGAAGGCTCACCTCCAGGAATATGCAATAAAGTGTAATTACAGTCATAGAGCCACGCAGCAGCACGGAAGCTGACCCTTTGGCCCACCTTGTCTGAGCTGACGAGATATCCTAAACTAATCCGGTCCCATTTGCCAGCATTTGCCGCCCATCCTTCTAAACGCTTCCTATCCACGTCCCCATCTAGATCCCTTTTAAATGCTGTCTCTGTACCAGCCCCCACCCCTTCCTCTGGCAGCTCGTTCCACACCGTCTGTGTGAAAAAGGTGCCCCCTTCGGTCTTTTCTCGACCTTTTCCCGCTCACCTATGCCCTCCAGTTTCAGACCAGACCTTGGGGATCTTTGTCTCATTCCTGCCACCGATGATTTCATGGGCATTTATAAACCTCTGGGGCACTAGGGAAAATAGCCCCGGGGTATTCAGTGTCTCCTTGTACCTCCGACCCCTGACAACATCCTTGTAAATCTTTTCTGCACCTTGCGAGTTGTGCAACATCCTTCCTGTAGCATGGAGGCAATTTCAATGCAGTATTCCAATAGCGGCCTCGCCAACATCCTGTTCAACAACAACAACACGATGTCCCAACTCCCAAACGCAATGCATCGACTAATAAAGGTAAGTGTGTCAAAACGCCTTCTCCTCTGCCCTGTCTACCTGCGACTCCACTTTCAAGGATCTAGATTCTTGAGATCAGGGCACCCTATAAATGGAGCTTGATGATAATTCGCTCCCAACGCAAAAACGAATCTAACACCATAGATAAATGGCCAAAGCATCCATTCGGCCCATCAAAAAATGTTTTACGCAACAAAGCTCCAGTTAATCATTCTGACCTCAGGGTCCGTCAACATACCACAGATAATTAAGGATGTTACAACGGAAAGCTGCAATTACTCGACACACACACACACACACACAATTCCCCGAACTGGTTTCATTTGTTGAGAAACAGGTTTGTGCACGTCATAAAAAAGGGAAATAGGGCGATGGCCATTTTATGGTTCAGCTCCCGGGGTAGTGCCTTCTTCAGAGTGAACCTGCCTGGCTAAAATTTAAACAAAGCTCGGTAGTTAGGCGTCAGTCATCACTTAATGGGTGCGCTCCCCGAAGTCCACTTGCACAAGCACATTGCTCCCTTTAGCCGTTGCTTCTTGTGAACTGTCCTGAATTGTACCAGACTGAAAGCAAAAAAAAAAAGCACCTTTCGTGGGCGATGCTCGGCGAGACTTCATCCGTTTTGCGTTTGAAAGCGTGACCCCCAAACCTCCAGTGGTCGGCCATTTTAAATCACGCCCTCGCGGCCGCCCTGACATCTCTGTCCTCGGTTCTGTGAAGCACTCCAAAAGAACAACGCTGGGCCTTTCGGCTATATTTTGCAGCCTTCTGGGCTCAAAAGCAAGCCTGACAATTTCTGATCATAATCCCTGCCCCTGTTTTGCTCCCCCTCCCCCGTCATTGTGTGCACCGGTCACGCCAGGCTCTTCACCCGGCCCGGTCACGCACCCTCCCGTCTTTTCTCTTTTGCCCCTTTCCCCCGCAGCGCCGACAGAAAGGCCTTCTACTTTCTCCCCATCTGGCGCGGGTCTGGCGAGGGGTTGCCAATTCGAAACGTTGGCTCCGTTTTCACGCACTGCTGAGGAAACGGACAATCTTTATCCCAAAGCTTTTCACCTCGCACCGGGCCAAGACGATTGCTGAGAATCCCAACTGAAGGGTGTTGGGGGGCCAACATTTGTGCCGTAAGGAGGCGAGGGCACTGCGCCATTTTGTTGCCAAGGGTACTGCCAGGCAGAATGCCCTGGCGATGGACAGTGGCCTGTCATGAAATTTAAACAAAAAATAGGGGAAATAATACCTGGGAGGCCCAGAATAGTGAAGGTTCGCGAGATCTGCTACAGGCAGAACAAGATGGCCACATCCTCTCTGGACGTTGGCTTCAGAAGGCTCTTCTTGGGCCGGGGGGGGGGGGGCGTTGAAGAAAGAGTGGGGCACGAGCAGGAGGGGGGGGGGTCAAAGATTATTGGGGATAGGTGCCAGCGCGCAACACAGATAAACTAAAACTGGTCAGTGCTACGGGCAAGGCCTACAGTAGCTCCCAATTCCACATTGAGCACAGGTCTGGCATGTTCTGTGTTATTTTGTTTGAAAAGAAAAAGTACCTTCAGGAAGCGAAATGCTTTAAAAACCTGCTCGAGGCAGACTGGCTTCTCACTTGTGCATCAAAGCACGGCACAAGAAGTCATTTCAAAAATACAGTGCACGACGGAACATAAATGATCCACGCGAGAGGCATCATTGTTATGTCTGAAAACGCTCTCTCTCTTCTCCTCAGCGACCTTACCCTTCCACACTGTGCTGCTACGACAGGCCAGATACAGTTCTCATGTCCTTTTTGAACCTTTCTCCTCGCACCTTCAGAATATGCTATTCACTGTATCTCTGCCCCTCATGATTTTATAAATCTCTATGAAAGGTCACCCCCTGTCAACCTCCTACTCCAGTGAAAAAAGTCCCAGTCTATTCAACCTCTCTTTATACAGCTCTCCATCACTGTCCTCTGCCTCCTACCATTAAACCAACTTTGTATCAAACTCCCCATTCCTGGCAACATCCTGGTAAATCTCTTCTAAGCCCCCTCCAGCTTAATAATGCCCTTCCTGTTACAGGGCAACCAGAACTGGGCACAGTGCTCCAGAAGGGGCCTCACTAACGTCCCTGTACAACCTCAACATGTCGTCCATGACTCCTATACTCAAGGAGCTGAGCGATGAAGGCAAGTGGGCTAAATGCTTTCGTTGGTGGGGATGAACGACCTATTCCCCACTATTCCCCAGGCAGAGCAGTCGGTGCATGGGAAGGTCAGCCTGTGCTGCATTGGGATGGCGCCTACCTCCGAAGCCTCACCGTATTTGGAGAGGACACCAGCCCCATGCAGACGAGGAGTGGCAGCATTGCACCGTCGCTCATAAATGGACTGCGAGCTCAATGCTCCTGCATTTTTTTTTTAAAATTTGCCCCCGGGATGTGGGCTAAATATTTATTGCCCCATTGCTCCCCCTTGAGAAGGTGGGGGTGAGCCGCTGCAGTCCCGTGTGGTGTAGGGACCCCAACACGGTGCCCTCAGGGAGGGAGTCCCAGGATTTCTGACCCAGCGACGCTGAAGGGACGGCTGATATATTTCCCAAGTGAGGGAAACTTGTAGGGCTAGTGCTTTATTCCCTGCTGTCCCTCAAGCTAATGCAGCCTCAAACTCAGCACTCAGTGAGCCTGTCTCCACTGCTCTGTGGGAACAGCCGAGCTCCATGTCTCTCAATATCGGCAGAATCCACAAACAGGAACAGAGCCTTTGCGGGCTGCAGTTACGGACTCTTACAGCCATACAGCACCGAAATAAACCCTTCAGTCCAATGTGTTCAAGCTGACCAGACATCCCCATCTGTTCTAGTCCTGTTTGCCAGCATTTGGCCCAAACCCCTCTAAACCCTTCCTATCCACGTCCCCACCCAGATGCCTTTTAAATGTCACTGTACCAGCCTCCTCCATTTCCTCTGGCAGCCCGTTCCATACATGCACCACCTTAGCACTGCTGCCTCACAGCGCCAGGGACACGGGTTCGATTCCAGCCTCAGGGCAACTGTCTGTGTGGAGTTTGCACATTCTCCCTGTGTTTACATGGGTTTCCTCTGGGTGCTCCAGTTTCCTCCCAAAGTCCGAAGATGGGCAGGTTAGGGTGGATTGATTGTGCTAAATTGCCCTGCAGTGATTTGTAGCTAAGATCAACTAGCCATGGGAAATGCAGGCTCACAGGCACAGGGTTAGGGAGTCCAGGAAGGATTCTCTTGAGAGGGTTGGCGTTGGGCTGAATGGCCTGTTTCAACACTGTAGGGATTCTACAAATTCACCCCTCAGCCTCTGACGCTCCAGGGAAAATAGCCCCAGCCGATTCAGCCTCTTCATCTAGCTCAAACCCTCCAAACCTTGGCAACATCCTTGTGAATCTTTTCTGAACCCTTTCAAGTTTAACAACATCCTTCCTGTAGCAGGGAGACCGGGATTGAGTGCAGTATTCCAAAAGTGGCCCTAACCAATGTTCTGTACAGCCGCAACATGACCCTCCCAACTCCCTCTACTCAACGCACTGACCAATAACGGCGAGCGTACCGAACACCTTCCTCACTGCCCTGTCTACCTGTAATTAATTAAAAGGTACAAAAGATGATAAAACAAGAAACAGTTTGACAACAGAAAGCCACTGGTGATCACTTGGACCAGGATTTCACATCTCAAGCCATCAGTGAAACCCCAGCGGCAAGGAACGCTCAAGTTGGACTTTGGTCCTGAATTACTGCTCATTGCAATGAAGCTTTTCGCCCCTCGTTCATCAAGAAGCAAAAGGGAAACGATGCTTGTACCGTGAGAGAGGTGCGTGTCAATTGTTTGGCAAACCGACTCTGATTGACCACAGCATTGTTGCGAGAATGCACCAGTAACAATGACTGACAGGTAACTGCCAAATTTTGTCTGAATCTTGAATCTGGTTGGTCGATTCCAATTGGCCGAGGCATTCTCCTAGGAAATGAGTAAGAGGATGGCTGTCGCCATGGAGTTGCACACGTGCGTGCACTGGGAGCTGCGCACATCAATTATAAAAAGCAGATTTTAAAAGCATGACTGGACACTGCACTCTACCTTGTCAAAACTGGCGACACTCACTGGCCCTTCCCACCCCCCCCCAACGCCTCGGCAGGCCAACTCAAACAGAGTTGAGTGCCTCATTTAACATTGAAACAAATCATCATCTTGGTGGTGCATTCTCCACTGCAGCTCTCCTCTCATGCAGTCAAGTATCATTTGCCTTTTGGCTTGGAATTCTCGTGAATAAATGTAAGACAGAAGTCTTCAATGTGATTGGAAATTGAATGGAACAGCACAACCAGAGGGACTGGGAAGATTTTCAGTGTTTTACGCTGGGATCGCTAAAGGACAGACCACAGGTTTTAAGGGGGATTCAACGGCCTCCTCCTGTCTCTGTCAGCCAGGTTGTTTACTCATCCCGAGTTTCCAAGAAACGGGGAATTTTCCCACCACACCTCTCCCCAACCAGACCAAGGTAACCAGTGTGCCAACGTGACTCGCTGCCACTTCCCTCTGGAGCTTACCACTGCCGCAGCCTCGTGATGGGAACTGGCGAGGGCAATTGCGAAAGCTCAGCAAACTGGAGCAGAAACCGGTCCTCCCCCCTCCCCACCCAACAGGAGGCACCCACCCACTCCCACGATTGTCTGCTCCTGTTTCCAACCCCGCCTCCCCCCGCCAACACCCCCACCCGGTAACCCCTGCCAAAGCTGCACCCTGCCATCCCAAACCGGGCGCCCAGGGCTGTCGGGAGTTGTCACAATAGATATTAGACAATAGATAATAGGTGCAGGAGTAGGCCATTCGGCCCTTCAAGACAGCACCACCATTCATTATGATCATGGCTGATCATCCACAATCAGTATCCTGTTCCTGCCTTATCCCCATATCACGTCTGACTCAGCAGGGAGGAAAAGTGGGAATAGGAGCAGTGTGCTTGTGAGCCTTCTGAGCGAGATCAGGGCTGATCTGCAGCCTAACCTCCACAGGGCCTGCCTTTGGCGCCCATCTCTTCGCTTCAAAAACAAAATGCACCTCACGTTTAAACTAACTGATCCCGCATTCGCTGCCGTGTTTGTAGGGGGAAAGAGTTCTAACCCTCTGTTTCCTAACATTTCCCCTGAACGCCCCGGCCATAATTCTCAGCCTTTAACTGCTGGTTCTAGAATTTCCAACCAATGGAAATAGTTAATCTTTATCCACCCTGTCTTTTTCTGTTAATATCTTGAAGGCCACGAGCAGATCAGCTCTTATGCTTCTCAATTCTGGAGAAAACAGGCCTCATTTGTATAATCTCTCCTCATAACCTAAAAACCCACGTTTCATTCTTGCAAACCTTCATTGTCCTCCTTCCAAGCTCTTCCTAAGGAAGGCCAGATTTGCTCACAGTGCTCCACTTTTGGTTGAACCATGGTTTCACACAACTGCAGCGTAACTTCTGCGTCCTTATACCAAGAGGATTGGTGTATAAAGGCCACTGCCAATGTTTTCTTGATGCACCAGAGAATAACATTCTATCCAAGTGCATCACAGCATGGGACAGAAACTGTCTCTGCCCAGGACTGTCAGAAACTGCAGACAGTCATGAACTCAGCACTAGTTGATCACAGAAAGCAGCCTGATGACTCTGTCTACACTCCCCACTACATCGGCAAAGGCAGCCAATATCAAAGACCCCTCCCACCCTGGTTTCCTCTCTAGGCAGCAGATACCAAAGCTCAAACACACACACCAACAGATTCAAGGACAGCTTCTTCCTTGCTATTATGAGGCTTCTGAATGGACCTCTCAGATTTTAAATCTGATGTTGATCTCGCGCTTTGTCTGCGGCCGTGCTCCTCGCTGTTTTATCCCCCTAATGCGCTTTGCATTGTATGATCTGCCTGCACCACTCGCAAAACAAGACTTTTCACTGTACCTAGGTACATGTGACAACAATAAAATCAGAAGCATTCACACTGATCTGGGAATCAAACGGAGAATTGGCGCCGGGTGGGGTCAAAACAAAGTCTCGCGGAAACCGAGCAGCAACGCGTAGGAACTGAAAGCCACCAGCACGGCACAATACCACAAACCCCCCAGCCACTGCACTTTGAGCCTGCGGGAGAGAGAGAGTGTTAGCACTCAAAGGCGTGAGGAGCTCTCCAAATGAGGACGTGGCGCCAAGCAAGGGCCTGAAACCACAGGCCCGTTTTTTTTGGACACACAGTTGAAGGATGAATGGGAAGGATGTTACACAGCGAGGCAAGCAACAGACCCCATTTCAGCAGCTGCACAGCTCCGTTGGCGCTTACCCAGCATTCATAGAACATAGAATATTGCAGCACAGTACAGGCCCTTCGGCCCTCGACGTTGTGCCGATCTGTCATACCGATCTTAAGCCCATCTAACCTACACTATTCCATGTACGTCCATATGCTTGTCCAATGACGACTTAAATGTACCTAAAGTTGGCGAATCTACTACCGTTGCAGGCAAAGCGTTCCATTCCCTTACTACTCTCTGAGTAAAGAAACTACCTCTGACGTCTGTCCTATATCTTTCACCCCTCAATTTAAAGCTATGCCCCCTCGTGCTCGCCGTCACCATCCCAGGAAAAAGGCTCTCCTTATCCACCCTATCTAACCCTCTGATTATTTTATATGTTTCAATTAAGTCACCTCTCAACCTTCTTCTCGCTAATGAAAACAGCCTCAAGTCCCTCAGCCTTTCCTCGTAAGACCTTCCCTCCATACCAGGCAACATCCTGGTAAATCTCCTCTGCACCCTTTCCAAAGCTTCCACATCCTTCTTATAATGCGGTGACCAGAACTGTACACAATACTCCAAGTGCGCCCGCACCAGAGTTTTGTACAGCTTCACCATAACCTCTTGGTTCTGGAACTTGATCCCTCTATTAATAAAAGCTAAAACACGGTATGCCTTCTTAACAGCCCTGTCAACCTGGGTGGCAACTTTCAAGGATCTGTGTACATGGACACCGAGATCTCTCTGCTCATCTACACTACTAAGAATCTTACCATTAGCCCAGTACTTTGCCTTCCGGTTACTCCTACCAAAGTGCATCACCTCACACTTGTCTGCATTAAACTCCATTTACCACCTCTCAGCCCAGCTCTGCAGCTTATCTATGTCTCTCTGCAACCTACAGCATCCTTCGTCACTATCCACAACTTCACCGACCTTAGTGTCGTCTGCAAATTTACTAACCCATCCTTCTACGCCCTCATCCAGGTCATTTATAAAAATGACAAACAGCAGTGGACCCAACACCGACCCTTGTGGTACACCACTAGTAACTGGTCTCCAGGATGAACATTTCCCATCAACTACCACCCTCTATCACCCACTTCTTTCAGCAAGCCAATTTCCGATCCGAACTGCTACATCTCCCACAATTCCATTCCTCCGCATTTTGTACAATAGCCTATTGTGGGGAACTTTATCGAACGCCTTGCTGAAATCCATATACACCACATCAACCGGTTTACTCTCATCTACCTGTTTGGTCACCTTCTCAAAGAACTCAGTAAGGTTTGTGAGGCATGACCTTCCCTTCACAAAACCGTGCTGACTATCCCTAATCAATTTATTCTTTTCCAGAGGATTATAAATCC
This sequence comes from Stegostoma tigrinum, assembly GCF_030684315.1. NCBI lineage: Eukaryota > Metazoa > Chordata > Chondrichthyes > Orectolobiformes > Stegostomatidae > Stegostoma > Stegostoma tigrinum. Next base: position 18,283,199 of record NC_081393.1, read on the forward strand.
TATCCCTTATAACCTTTTCCAACACTTTACCAACAACTGAGGTAAGGCTCACTGGTCTATAATTACCAGGGTTGTCTCTACTCCCCTTCTTGAACAGGGGAACCACATTTGCTCTCCTCCAGTCATCTGGCACTATTCCTGTAGACAATGACGAGTTAAAGATCAATGCCAAAGGCTCGGCAATCTCCTCCCTGGCTTTCCAGAGGATCCTAGGATAAATCCCATCCAGCCCAGGGGACTTATCTATCTTCACGCTCTGTAGGATTTCTACTACCTCTTCCTTGTGAGCCTCAATCCCACCTAGTCTCATAGACTGTATCTCAGTATTCTCCTTGACAACATTGTCGAAAAATATGCATTTAGTGCTTCCCCTATTGTCGAAATTGTCGAAAAATATGCATTTAGTGCTTCCCCTATCTCATATGACTCCACACACAACTTACCACTACTATCCTTGATTGGGCCTAATCTTACTTTCGTCATTCTTTTATTCCTTAAATACCTATAGAAAGCCTTAGGGTTTACCCTGATCCGATCCGCCAACAACTTCTCATGTCTCCTCCTGGCTCTTCTGAGCTCTCTCTTTAGGTCTTTCCTGGCTACCTCGTAGCCCTCAAGTGCCCTAACTGAGCCTTCACATCTCATCCTCACTGCACAGCTCCGTCACTCCATACCAGCACCAGTCATACAGCATGGAAACAGGCCCAACCTGCACAAACCAAACAGATTTCCCAAACTATACTAGTCCCATTTTCCCGAATTTAGCCCATTTTCCTCGAAACCCTTCGTATCCGTGCCCCTGTCCAAATGTCTTTCAGACATTTTAGACCTGCATCGACCCCTTTCCCTCTGGCAGTTTATTCCACACACACACCACCCTCTGTGCGAAGCAGTTGCCCCTCAGGTCCCTTTTAAATCTTTCCCCCCCTCACCTTAAAAAAAAAAGGCCCCTAGTTTTGGCCTCCCCTACCCTGGGGAAAAGGCCTTTGCTATTCACCTTATCCGTGCCCCTCATGATTTTATGGCTAAGGTCACCCCTCAACCTCCTATGTTCTAGTGGAAAAAACTTCCCACCTCCCCTTATAACTCAAACCCTCCAGTTCCGGAGACAAAGAACAAAGAAAATTACAGCACAGGAACAGGCCCTTCAGCCCTCCAAGCCTGTGTTGATCGAGATCCTCTGTCTAAGCCTGTCATCTATTTTCTCAGGGTCTGTGTCCCTTTGCTCCCGCCCATCCATGTACATCTTAAAAGACGCTAATGTGTCTGCATCTACCACCTCTGCTGGCAACGCATTCCAGGTACCCACCACCCTCTGCGTATAGAACTTTCCACGCATATCTCCCTTAAAAACTTTCCTCCTCTCACTTTGAAATCATGACCCCTAGTAATTGAGGCCCCCACTCTGGGAAAAAGCTTCTTGCTATTCACCCTGTCTGCACCCCTCATGATTTTGTAGACATCCTTGGAAATCTTTTCTGAACGCCCTCCAATTTAATAGTATCCTTAATTAGTAACAACAGGGCCACCTGCACAGGTCTCACCAATAGCCTGTACATCCACAACATGATGCCCCACTCCTACATTCAAAACGTCTGAGCAATGAGGGCAAGCAGGAACAAAAACAAAGTTGCTGGAAAAGCTCAGCAGGTCTGGCAGCATCTCTGAAGGAGAAAACAGAGTTAACTTTTCGGGTCCGGTGACCCTTCCTCAGAACGTCCTAATCACCCTGTCTACACGTGACGCAAGAACTTTTTCAAAGAGCTATGTACCTAAACCCCTAGGTCACTCTGCTCAAGCCAGGGCTCGCTGCTACCGTACAGAGACATTGGAAAGAAAAACACTCGAGATCTACACGGTGACCACGAAACTCACAGAACCCTGTCCTGGATGGACAGCTGAGGGACGGGACTGGGAACCAGGCAAAGGTAAAAGAAAACACCACAAAGACCCAAAAGTCAGAATCGAAAGCAAACTCGGCTTTCTCTCTACTGGAAAATATGACGTTGGCTGGGGAAGGGTCTGCAAGTGTTGGTGCGTCAGCTCAGGCACAACTTGAAAGGGGTTGGGGAGGGGGGGGGGTGCCGTTTGCGACAACCACGGCCGAAATGGGCAATTCTGATCTCAGGGCGTCGAAGGTAAAATTGCACAGGCGCGTTTCACTGAGGACTGAGCAGTGGGGCATTGCTGACGGCGTGTTTCACAACCGCGCAGAGAGACCATCGGTGCTCCCACTCACCGCCAACGGGCCCCCAGAACGGCCTACCTGTTCTTTTCCATCTCGTTGTGGGTCGATCTGAAAAACAACGTTCAGAATGAGATGACAAAGCGCAGGCTTACGCAGGCTGGTCACCAAGCAGTCTACACAAAGCTGACAATGCCTAACCTGGCCGCGAGACAGGACCCTAGAGGTGCGGGCTACAACAAAAAACAACAGTGCCAGACTTTGCAGTGGGATTGGGTTCTTAGAACGCGAGTAGGATGGGCTCTGAAGTACCTGGAGTTGCGGAGGGACTGTATCCACATTCAGGATATAAAGCAAGGCAATTGCAAAGTTGCAGTCTGGACTGGAGGCAATTGACCACGTTCAAGAACAAGTGGGATGAGGGTGCTGTTGGAGTACAACAGTAGTGTCCCTACCTCTGGCCCAGCTTCCAACAAAATATCTGAAATATTTTTCAGGGTTTTTTTTTCGCCTTTAATGCGATGCTGTGAGACACAGAGAGGAAGGGCGTTTTTAAAAAAGTCCGTGCTTTACTGCAACTGAAGCAAACAGCCCCTCAAAACAGCTGCTGCATTTATACAGCCACCTCGCCGTCCTGCACATTGCACCAGCGATAACGCCCATTCAGAGACAAGCATCAACGAGCGACTGTGGTCTTTAAAACAACAAAATAAAAGCAGCCGGTTAACGGGGACCCCATCGTACATCAAAAGCAGCCATTAACTGCAGACTGCTTCTGGAACATCGAGTCTGGCTCAGTCGCACAGCACGGAAACAGGCCCTTTGGCCCACCTTGTCCATGCCGACCCAGTCTCCCAATCTGGCCTGGTCACATTTGCCAGCATGTGGCCCAATATCCCTCTAAGCCCTTCCTACCCACGTACCCTCCAAATGCTGTCACTGTACCAGCCCCCACCCCTTCCTCTGGCACCTCATTCCATACACGCACCACCCTCAGTGTGAAAAAGTTACCCCTCAGGTCCCTTTCCCCCCTCTCACCTTAAACCTAAGCCCCTCTAGTTTTGGACCCCCCCTACCCTGGGGGAAAAGACCTTAGGTCTTCACCCCATCCATGCCCCTCATGGTTTTATAAACCTCTATAAAAGGTCACCCTCTCAGCCCCAAATGCCCTGGGGTTGAAAAAAAAAACCCAGCTTCTCCTCATAACTCAAACTATGCAGTCCTGGCAACATCCAAGTAATTTTTTTTCCTGCACTTAGGAAAGAGCGAAGGTATATCAGAGACCATCACCCTGGTCTTAGACACTCCACCACAATGGGAATCAGCCTCAACATCGAGTCTGTCCAGCCCTGGTAGAATTTGATACGTTTTCATCAGATCCCATCTTCGCACTGACCATCTCATCCTTCTAAACCCCAGTGAATACAGTCCACAGTCGAGATAACCAAGTGAAGGGTCTAGGCCCGCAACATCAGCTTTTGTGCTCCTGAGATGCTGCTTGTCCTGCTGTGTTCATCCAGCTTCACGCTTTATTATCTTGGATTCTCCAGCATCTGCAGTTCCCATTATCTCTGATCACAGTCCACAGTCGAACCTATTTCTCCTCCATTCTCAGTATCAGCCTAGTGAGCCTCAACACTCCCTCTATATCAGGCAGGGAGATCAAATTTGCAAGCTCTACTTATCTAAATTGGTGAGGTGAGATGTTGTTAGACATCAGAATCGAAAGTGAAAGATATTTAAATGCAAAACTTGTCAGTTTGCCAGTGATATTACAGGTGCAAAGGGAGACGTGATAGTGATTCAGAACACGCACAAGCAACTTGGGTTCACCTCTATAGGGCCGGCCCTCTTCCCGTTACCTCCACTAGCCAGCAACCACCATCCTGCGCGCCCCCACCCACACCACAACCTCCACTGGGGCTTACCTGCTTCCCGCACTCTTCCTGCCCCGCTTCCTCCGTTTGCTGTTTGACCCCTCGCTGCGACGGGGGGGTATGGAAGCGTATCCATGCTCTGCTTCTGGATGAAGAGGCCATTGGTTAGAGCTGTCCCCAACCACGTGACTGCCAGCTCACGCCGATTACACACCCCGCACCGATTATGGACCTCACAGATGCTCAGCCCATGCCTGGGATGATTTAGTCCCCGAACAAAGCTAGGATGGTTTTATCCTGACAGACCCCCCACCCACCCCCATCACTGCTCACCTGGGGGCATTTTACACCCAGAATCCTTGCCCCTTCTCCATGCCTCCTTCACCCCTGGGAAACACACAACTCAAACCCCACCCCCACATATTTATCAAACTCACTCCTCCCATTGCCTGTATTTACCCCTCTAACAACCCCCAGATATTTACCCCTTCTCTCCCCTCCCCACCTGGGTTTATTTATTCCCTCTCTTACCCCCACCTCACCTCCCTGGCTCTATTAACCCCGTTTCTCCTCCCCAGCTATTTACCACCCCATCTTCCCTGGGTATATTTACCCCCTCATCCCTAGGTATATTGACCAACTCACTGCCCCCCCCCGGGTATGTTTACCCCCTTGCTGCCCCGGGCGTATTTACCCCCTCTCTGGCTGGGGTATATTTACCCCCTCCCCCCAGTATATTTACCCCCTCCCCCCAGTATATTTACCCCCTCCCCCCAGTATATTTACCCCCTCAGGTATACTTACCCCCTCTCTGCCCCCCCCGGGTGTACTTACCCCCCTCTCTGCCCCCCCCCCCGGTATACTTACCCCCCTCTCTGCCCCCCCCCCGGTATACTTACCCCCCTCTCTGCCCCCCCCCCGGTATACTGCCCCCCCCGGTATACTTACCCCCCTCTCTGCCCCCCCCCGGTATACTTACCCCCCTCTCTGCCCCCCCCCCCCCCGGTATACTTACCCCCCTCTCTGCCCCCCCCCCCCCGGTATACTTACCCCCCTCTCTGCCCCCCCCCCCCGGTATACTTACCCCCCTCTCTGCCCCCCCCCCCCGGTATACTTACCCCCCTCTCTGCCCCCCCCCCCCGGTATACTTACCCCCCTCTCTGCCCCCCCCCCCCGGTATACTTACCCCCCTCTCTGCCCCCCCCGGTATACTTACCCCCCTCTCTGCCCCCCCCCCGGTATACTTACCCCCCTCTCTGCCCCCCCCCCGGTATACTTACCCCCCTCTCTGCCCCCCCCGGTATACTTACCCCCCTCTCTGCCCCCCCCCCCGGTATACTTACCCCCCTCTCTGCCCCCCCCCCGGTATACTTACCCCCCTCTCTGCCCCCCCCCCGGTATACTTACCCCCCTCTCTGCCCCCCCCCCGGTATACTTACCCCCCTCTCTGCCCCCCCCGGTATACTTACCCCCCTCTCTGCCCCCCCGGGTGTACTTACCCCCCTCTCTGCCCCCCCCGGGTGTACTTACCCATCTCTCTGCTCCCCAGGTATGTTTACCCCTCTTTGCCTCCCAGGTATATTTACCCCTCTCCCGGCGCTCTAGGTACTGGGCGGCCTGAAGGAGTAAGTCGATGGGCTGGACCCCGGTCATGTCGGTCGGGCACACGGCGGCCGGATCGCTGTCCTTCCCCAGAATCCGCTCTCTCAGTGCTCGCCTTAGCCACTGCCGCGGTGTACGGCCAGTCGGCCCCTTCCTATCCCTCAAAGTGGGCCCGCCCCCAGCCGCTCTCATTGGACACTCTCCCTCCCGCCCTGCCCCTTTACCATTGCTATTGGTTCATTGAGCACTCCATCAATCTCTCCCCGCCGCCTATGGTGAGAAGGACCACCCTCAGAGCCTCATTGGACGAACATCTCCACGCTCCACCTTTTCTCAGTGCTCATTGGATATTCTAACTGCCGATCTTCTGTGTAACCATCCTCTCCCACGTGACTCCACTCCGTCAACCCATTGAACAGTGCACCTGCTCCAGCCCGCCTTTTTCTATTGTATTGGTGAGAACGCACGTCCATCATCTGCGCCACACCCATTGGCGAGGTAACGACCACCCCTTAATTTCGATTGGTTATTCGTCAATAAGAACTGCCTTCTGACCAAAACGATTGTCGTGCTCAGATGCCCATCACCCACACATTACCCAATCGCCACATCATGCCCCGTTGAGTTGCCGCCCTCGGAACTCCCATTGGTTCAAGTGCAGGAAAACCCTGAATGATCCACCTTGTCTGCCCATCATCGCACACGTCACGTGGCCCTGTTTGAAAACAGACCGTCCGCCCCGCCTTCCCCTGCATGGCTCAGGCCACGCCCTCTTCGGCGCTGGTCAAACTGAACCTTCCTATGACGTCACGAGAAAATAATCCTATTGGCCAAAATCGGATGAAGTAATGCCGTTCTCGGCCAATCGCGGTCTTTCTTTCCCCACCAGGGACAGTCGTTCTTGCGGATAGACTTTGCTCTTCCCGGCGGAGACCGCTCAGTCCGTTGGTTTCTACCCTGCTGGCCCTATCCGCTCTCTGCTTCTAACCCTGCAAAATGACTTCTTCCAGAAGGCAGCCAGTACAACAGCTTATTCTCGGGCCTTCTTCTATTACCTTTTTGGGGAGAATGCAACCTACAGGAGGCCATTCAGCCCCTCAAGTCTAAGATAACACGTGGAGCTGGAGGAACCAGGAAGCATTAGAGGAGCAGGAAAGTTGACGTTTTGGGCTGGGACCCTTTTTTTAATGGTTTAAGAGATGGGCTGCGTAGATTTGACCATTTTGTGGATAGCATGACTATGGAAATAAAATCTGGCAATATCGCTTTCTCAAAATAATAAGCTGCATGCTGATGGGTAACTGATTTTTGCCCAAGGGATTTGAATATGCGGAGATTTGACTGAAAAAAATCATTAGGGATTAAGCTAAAAGAGGATCAGAGGGACCTGGAGTTATATGTGCACAGATCACAGAAGATAGCAGGACAAGTGGAGAGAGCTGTTAATAAAGTATAGAGTGCCCTCAGCTTTATTAATAGGTCCACAGAGTACAAGAGCAGGAAGGTGATTTTGAACTTGTACAAGACACCAGTTGGACTACTGTATACAGCTGTTGGAGCCACATTTCAGGGACGATGTGAATGAATTGGAAAGAGTGCAGAAGCAATTTACAAGGATAGCTTAAGAGATGAGAAACTCCAGTGATGAAGAAGTTGGGACTGTTCTCCGAGACAGAAGGAGGCTGAAAGGGAGATCTGACAGGTTTTCAAAATCATGAGGAGGCTCAGCAAAGTAGAGAGGGACAAGCTGTTCTTGTTTGTAAGAGGATCAAGAATGAGAGGGTTGGAGATTTAAAATGATGTGCAAGGGAAGGAGGGGTGATGTGAGAGAAAGCTGTTTCACCCAGCAAGGAGTTAGGGTGTGAGTGCACTGCCTGGAAACATGGAGAAGGCAGGTTCAGCTGAGCCATTCAAGGCTGGGGCGGGGGGGAAGCTTTGGATGATTATTTGGATTATAATAATGAGAAGGGAAATGGGGAAAAGATAGGAGATTGGCCAAAGGTTATTACTCTCAGGCATGAGGGTCTATTGGTCTCCTCTTGCACTGTAGGAATTGGGTGCCAATAGTTTGAAATGGGGGCCTGATTTCTCTGTCAGCAGAGGATTTTGGAGAAGGCCCTGAATGCCAAGTGTGAAGTCCTGCCCCCTCCTGGTCACAATGTTTTTACAATAGTATTCACAGACTCCTCCATTGAACTGGCTTTCACAGAGCGAATTGGGGGACAGTTAGCTCGGGTCGGCTGGATACATGGTTTTGCAATGCAAAGTGGTGTCAAGACTGAGTTCAAGTCTTGCACTCAGACTTTCACCTGAAGCAATTGGTGAACCTCAGGTTATACTCACTACCAGTCATCACTCTCCAACGATAACGGGAACTTTTACTCTACTGGAGAGACTCAAAACCAAAGTCCTTACCCGAATCACAACATCTATATTTAAAGTAAATACAAAGTTATGTTAGGAAATATTTTTGACAATTTATTTTTTAAACTGATCGTATTGTTCAGCAAAAACAAAGAAAATTGTAAGATTTCTGGCTCAAAACCAGTGTCAGATTTTCCACAATAGTCCAAACGCAGGAGCATGACAATATTGCGATTGTCTGTTACTTGGGAGTTTTGATGGATAGATGTAAGAACCCGCCCACACTCCCTGCCACCTTCGCTCCGCGTCCTCCTGTGACCGTGCAGCACTTAGTCAGTCCTACCCTCGAGCATCAGTCTAGACTCAAAGTCCGGAGTGGCGTTTGAATTCCCGAGGTGCGAGGGACAATTCCCAATGAACCGTCACTTGTTTGTTTTTGTTTTAAAAGTGGCTGATTTCTTTCTTATCACTCCATCGATATTCGAATTTTACAATTATCATTTGGACAGTGCCTTTCACCTGGAACCCAACCAGGAATAATCAGGAGTCTACAGTTAATACCATTTACTATTCGAAATGAACTTGCCCTTGGAAATCAAGTGCTGGCTTGAAGCAGTGCATCCAAAATGCAGGACTTGTGACCGTGCAGCATTGAGGGACAGACAGCTTGTGTTTTAAGGCACGAACCCAGGATCCTGCGTGAGAGTGCCATCTGTGGAGCCACAGTTAACACAGAGACACACTGGAAAGACAGTACCCAAGGAATTTCTTGACTTGGAAAACTGGATAAATCTCCAGGCCCAGAGGTGATGTATCTCAGGCTGCTGTGGGAGGCAAGGGATGATCTTGCAGAAGCTCTGACGTCGAATTTCAACCTCTCACTGCAGGATGCCAAAGGATTTGGTGAGGGTAGGGCACATCAAATGTGCTGCCATTGTTCAAGAAAGGCAGTAGGGATAAACCCAGGAACTACAAGGCCAGTGGATCTAACAACTGTGGTGAGCAAATTATTCAAAACAAATGCTGTGGGATAGAATTAATCTCCACTTGAGGATAGTTAATGAGGCTTTGTAAGGGGAACCTCACATCCAACAAATCTCATTGAATTTTTCAAAGAGGTGACCTAGAAGGGAAATGCAGTGGATGTAGTCTACATGTAAGGTTTTGTTAAGGTGTTATGTGGATGACGAGTCAATAACAGCTCACAGGAGCCAGGGCAGTTTGGCAAATTGGATCCAAAATTGGCTCAGTGGCACGAAACAGAGGGTGATGGTCAAAGAGAGTGTCTTTGTGACTGGAAACTTGTTGGCCAGTGGTGTGCTGCATGGTTAGGTGCTGGGTCCCTTGCTTTTGTTGTATACATTAATGACACAAATGTAGGATGTAAGATCAGTGAATTGGCAGACGACGTAACAATTGGTGTGACACATGACATTGAGAAAAGGGTTCAATGCTAGAATGATACAGACTGTCTGAACAGTGGCAAACAGAATTTAATATGGTCATATGGAAAAGCCTGGGGAAAACTGACGCTCCCGCCGGTCGATAGAGTGGTCAAAATGGCATACGGCATGCTTTCATTTATTGGGGTATTGAGTAAAAAACAGTTGGTAGGTCATGTTACAGTTGTATAGGACTTTGGTTCAACCACATTTAGAGTACTGCGTAAAGTTCTGGTCACCACATTACCAAAAAGGATGTGGATGATTTGGAGAGGGTGCAGAGGAGGTTCACCAGGATGTTGCCTGCTATGGAGGGCACTAGCTATGAAGAGATCTTGAGTAGATTAGGATTATTTACATTAGAAAGACGGAGGTTGAGGGGGGACCTGATTGAGGTCTACAAAATCATGACAGTTATAGATAGGGTGGATAGCAAGTAACTTTTTCCCAGAGTGGGGGACTCAATTACTAGGGGTCGCGATTTCAAGGTGAGAGGGGAAAAGTTTAAGGGAAAGTACGTGGAAAGTTCTTAACGCAGAGGGTGGTGGGTGCTTGGAATGCATTGCCAGTGGAGGTGGTAGAGGCAGGCATGATAGCATCACTTAAGATGTATCTAGACAGATACATGAATGGGCAGGAGCAGAGGGATACAGATCCTCAGAAAGTAGGCAACAGGTTTAGATAGAGGATCTGGATCGGCACAGGCTTGGAGGGCCGAAGGGTCTCTTCCTGTGCTGTAATTTTCTTTGTTCTTATAAGTGAGAGGTGATGCATTTTGGGAAAACTAACAAGGCAATGGAGTAACATGTTGAATCGTAGGACCCTGGGAAATATAAGAGCACAGGCACCAATGTCTGAAACAATTCCAGCACAACCTCCTGCTCTTCAAACTTAATGCTTTGGCTCATAAAGGCAAGTATCCCACAATCCGTATTACCACTTTATCCACCTGTCCCGCTACCTTATAGCCCCGGTGTACATGCATACCAAGGTCCCTCTGATCCCTGGTACTTCCCATGGTCCTACCATTCATCATGTATTCCCTTCCCTTATGTATACCTAACAATCAAACGTTTGGTGGGGTACAGAATTCCAAACATTTGCAACACTCGGAATGAGTCTTCCTTCAAAAAAAACCAGAGCTGCAGATGCTGTAAATCAGAAACAAAAACAGAACTTGCTGGAAAGGCTCAGCAGGTCTGGCAGCATCTGTGAAGAAAAATCAAAGTTAATGTTTTGGGTCCAGTGACCCTTCCTTGGAACTGTCCTGGCATCAATAGGAATCGGGGCAACTCTCCACTGGTTGGAGTCATACCTGGCACATGGAAAGATGGTCATCGTCGTTGGAGGTCAGTCATCTCAGGTCCACGACATCTCTGCAGGAGTTCCTCAATGTAGTGTCCTAGGCCCAACCATCCTCAGCTGCTTCATCAATGACCTTCCCTCCATCATAAGGTCAGGAGTGGGGGATGTTTGCCAATAACCGCACAATGTTCAGCTCCATTAGCGACTTATCACATACTGGAGCAGTCCGTGTCCAAAAACATGATCTGGGCAACATCCAGGCTTGGGCTGACAAGTGCAAGTAACATAATGCCTGCCTCATTAAAAGACAATATAACCACTGCCCATACTGAATCCCCCACTATCAACAAACTGGGGGTTACTATTGTCCAGAAAGTGAACTGTACCAGCCATAATAATAGTGGCTACAACAGCAGGTCAGAGGCTGGGACTGAGTTACTCGCTGCATCAACTCCTGACTCCCCAAAGCCATTGGCAATGCACAAGTCAGGAGTGTGATGCAATATGTCCCACTTGCCCTGGATTGGGGCAGCTCCAACAACACCTGAAGCTCAACATTATCCAGGACAAAGCAGCCCCCTACCCCCTCCACCACTGACGCTCAGTAACAGCAGTGTGTACCGTCTACAAGATGCACTGCAGCAACTCACCGAGGCTCCTTAGACAACACCTTTCGAACTCAGGATCGCTACCATGCAAGGAGGACAAGGGCAGCAGATAGATGGGAACACCACTCCCTGCAAGCATCCCTCCAAGCCACTCCACCAGTCATCCTGGCTTTGAAATATATCAGCCCTTCCTTCAGTGATGCTGGGTCAAAATCATGGAAGTTTGTCCCTAACAGCACCGTGTGGGTCTACAGACAGCACATGAGCTTCAGTGGCTTAAAAAGGTGACTCTCCCCCAACCTTCTCAAGGGAATCCAGAATCAGGCAATAAATACTGACCAGCCAGTGATGCCCACATCCTGAGTGAATTGATGCAGTACATACAATCCCGTCATTTAAGCACATTCCCCATGGTAGTGCCACAATCTGAGTCTAGTTGCCAACCAATCCTTCTCATGCAGTAAAATTAGCATCTTCTTCAGAGATTTGGTATTGCAATTCTGTCCTGATGATTGCAAGACCAGAAGATTCAACAGGATGCCTTTTTTCCCTGCATCAACCATTAACAGTTTGTGAACTGTTGAGATTCAAAAGTTAATCCTTGTGGCAGCCCAGTTCGTCCTTTGCCCTGCTGTCAATTCCTGCAATTGCATTCCAAGCTTGTGCATTTCTGTAGCCACCTCTTTAAAGTCCAAAGATGTAGGACCATTGGGCCTTGAGGAATTGGCACCTTTTGGTCCATCTCGTTTACTAATGGCTTGAGGATCTACTGGCTTGAAAAAAAGCAGGTCATGCAGTAAAACTGTGGTTGATTGTCTCCCTCAGTGATACCTTCCTGCACTATTCCCAAATGCCTTAGTATCTGAAGCAAAACTGTTGATCTGTGACTTGAACATCCTGATGACTGGGCATCCAGAGTTCTCTGGGGCAGGGAAACTTTGAGTGAACTCAGCTCTGACACCTGCCACTGCCAAGTAAGCGAGGGCAAACACTGTTCTGTGATTTTCTGAAGAAGCATCTGGACCCAAAACGTCAGCTTTCCTGCTCCTCTGATGCTGCTTGGTCTGTTGTGCTGTAAAGCTTGTTATCTCAGAATCTCCAGCATTGGCAGTTCCTACTATCTCTGATCCAGCTGATTCGGTTTTGTGTGGGGTACACATGCAGGAGTGGTTGAACATCAATTTAGCATGTGCCGATAATCCCTGGTGACGTACGGAACCAAGTTACTGCCAACGACATACAGCGCTTTCGGAAACACAAAGGGTTCTGGATTCATCCTATTTCCAGGGGTACTCCACGTGAACCTGAGAAAACATGAATCACTGCCATTTTCTCTTCAGATTCAAATAAGTATTCGCAAAGAAAGAACCTTCCTTTGCAATAGGAAATCAGACATTAACGCTTACCCCACTAGTAAATTCAACACTCACTAGAGACTAGCAACTGTTTTAAAAAGAGCTCAATTTCACAGAAAGGCAAAGAGTTTCATAGCCAACTGGTGAAAAGCTGGCCATTTTAGGAATGAACATAGCATCAAGATAGTTTCTATATTGCAGCAGATTCAGCTGATACAAAATAAGGTGAGAAGGCAAAGAGGACTCAAAGGCGCTTATAATAGATTTAGACATGCTGAATGAGAGCGCAAGAGCACAGCAGACGGAATAGAACTTGGAAAAACAAGCAATCCATTTGGGTCAAAATGGAACAGAAATGCCGAGTATTTTTTGAATGGTGAGTGATTGGAAATTGAGGCTCAAGGCAAACTTGTTTGTAAGTCAGTGACATGCAGGGACGGCTTGCATTAGGATGGAAAATTGTATGTTGGCCTTTACTGAGAGAGGATTTGAGTTCTGAAGTGAAGATCTCTTCCTGCAACTGTACTGTACCCTGATTAAATCATACCAAGAGCATTGTTTAATTTGGTCTCTGTATCTAAGGAGGATAGACTTAAAACAAAGAGGGAATGCAGCACAAGTTCATGACACACAATGCCGAGATGTCCTGTAAGGTGAGTGGACTTGCATTTGCTAGAGTTTAGAAGGATACTTTGCCTCCAGCTGGGGAGAACAGTCTCAAACCAGGAGAGACAGTTGCACAATGGAGCACATCAAGGAGTCAAAACAGCCTGCTCTTGTTCCTGAGTCAGAGATGAACACAGCTCCTGCACAGCTACATAGAGTACAGGCAGAATTATACATGGAGCCAGTACATAAAGGGCACAGTTTTGGAGATAGATCCTGCAGTTAACACACTGTACCAGAACCAAACAACTTACTTGGCACTGCAACATAGGATTTTAAAATAGGCCACAGCTTCTCTTCAATTGGAACTGAATGTTCTGGGAGGAACAAATGGATATCCTGAGGTCACTATCCTGCTATAACTCCCAACAAGACTAACTCTGAAGCTTTTTATTAAAAACAGACATTAATAGAAAGCACAGAAAAATGTACAAGTAAATCAAATCCACAGGGAAATAAACAAAACCCTTTAACACTGACAACTGTAAATTAGTTATAGTTTGCCAAATGCCACTGAATTGCACGACACTAGGTGCAGCATGAGTGAAGAAAGCATGAAGTTTGAGGATTGGTTCTCACTGAGCTGTTTGTAAGGACATGGTCATAAGAACCAATAAATATGATCACAATGTAATAAAACAAACCAGGTAACTGTCCACTCTTAACAGCTGTTTTTCGATGCCATTTCCAATGTGAGAAATGACAACACCAGGTTATAGTCCAACAGGTTTATTTGGAAACACACACTTAGAAAGAGAATGAAGTCAGGATAAAAATACATATTAGCCTGATAACCTGAATGCAGATATGGCTGTTCACTTAAAAGTGGACATAACGTTAAAATCACAGGAGTCTGACACAGCAAAGTATTTTACATAGGGTCATTCAAGAATGGCTGTACAGCAACAGTAGGAACTGCAGATGCTGGAGAATCTGAGATAACAAGTTATAGAGCTGGATGAACACAGGAGGCCAAGCAGTATCAGAGGAGCAGGAAGGCTGATGTTTCGGGCTTAGACCCTTCTTCAGAAATAGGCTGATTAAAAGAAAAATCGGACAAGTGTGCCTAGGATTTGTTTTGACGCCAAACATTTTCACACCTGAAGGAGTGAGGCTTCAGAAGCTTGTGTTTTCAAATAAACCTGATGGGCTATAACCTGGTGTTGTGTGATTTCTTGTCCACCCCGGTCCAACACCAGCATGTCTGCATTCATGGCACTCCAATGTGTGCAGATTTGCAGTCGAGGCTTAAAAAAATGTTTGTCACTTACATACAAAAATTCAGAGGATATTTTAGACATCTCAGACTTGACGTAACAGTCTTACTGATCACCTTCCCAACTTGTCCACACTCCACATAATTATAGTCATCCTCAATGTGGGGACACTACACAAGGTAATCCCTACAAAGAGTTAAACCACATCGTGCATACCCCCACCTGCCCTTGCATTATACTGAAGTCAGCACTTCCCAAACTGGGAAACAAGCTCAGACTTTTACCGAGCTCAGGTAAATGGCAACTCCTTTTTTTTGTCTACACTGCTACATACAGGTGAGTCCACAATAGTTCAGAGTGAATTGTATATCTAATGTGCAAGATCTGAAAAATCCAGCTGCGTGCTGTCAAGACAAACAATCAGCATCTGGACCTGAAGCAAGAAATGGTGCATTAAACTGAAACTATTTACACTATCAACCAGACCCCAGAAAGAGAATGGAGTCAGGATAAAAATATTTATCCACCTGATAACGTGAATATAGATATAGCTGTTCATTTTAAAGCAGACATTATGTTAAAACACCAGGAACCTGACACAGCAAACTATTCTACAAAGAGTTGTTCAAGCAAGGTTGTGTATGGCCCGATCAAAAATCAGACAAGTCTGCTGTCTCTGGGATTCGTTTTAAAGCCAAACATTTTCACAGCTTTGAATCTCAATCTCTCAAAGATAAATCCCAAAGTGTTGGTAAGGTGAAAGAAGAAGGTAGTGCAAAGCTCAGGCTAATATGAAGAGGCATAAAGCAAAAACAGTTAGTTTTTCTTGGCCTTTTATTGATGTAGATGAAGCCACAGAGTATGTCCGTTATCTTTACTCCTCACTAATAATACAGTAATTTGAAAACAATATACAGAATAAACATCACAAATGTGGTCAAACCTTCACAGTCAGGCTTGAAGACATGCCTACCACCAGTGCTTCACTCTAGAGGGACAAATAAAACAACGCTGGGTTCAGCTGGGGTATGGTGGCAAGAGTCAAGGGAAAGCTGCCATCGCCCTGGCCGCAGTGTAAAGAACATCAGATATTGTCAGGCCTGGAAAGGAATTACGCAATGAAATCCAGAGGTCTGTTAAAACCACCTTTTCTGTTCATGTACTGCCTGCACAGGAGAGAAAGAGGAAGAAAAATGATTATGGACAGCTATTTGAGGACAATTCTAATGACAATTGCTCTTTTTAAAAAGTAAGGACATTAATCAGCGGGTGCTATATTATTATTGAAATAATGTATACGGTATTCTTTTCACTGCAATAGTGACATACTGGCTAGCTTAAGATTTGTTTTAGTCTTTCATTAGATAAGCGAGCATTTGTTGTCTATCCCTGATTGCTCATGAGCTGATTTGCTCAGCCATTCAGAGGGCAGTCAAGAGTTAACCACACTGTTGTGGGTCAGGAGTCACATGCACGCCAGTCCGGGTTAGGACAGACTCCTTCCCTACAGGACAGTAAGGTTACTGTATTTATTACGTAGATTTGTCTCATGCACTGGGAAGGGCTTTGTGACACCAAGATGCTGTATCAGTTGTAAAATTGATGATAAAGCAAAGACCCAATATGCTCTGCCTGAAGAACATACTCCTCACTACTGCGGAGAAACTGAATGCTTAACAGTGATTGCTACAGAAGTAATGGGTTTAGAGGAATGTCAATCCCAGGTCAGGGTCTGAAATAGCTCACTGTAGTCACTTTCCCACCCTCATTTATCTTAATACTTTGTATAAAGGCTGGGTTTTTGTTTTACCAACTGGGTAGCCTGCTGACGGGGAGAACCAATGACTGAATGTGCTTTCAAACTTACTCTGTGCACAAAGGACTGTTAAATCAAGTGACAACAAACAAACTGCCAAGAAATAATCAACCCCAGTTGCTCGAGAGCCTTATTCGGAACTTCATTAAATTGCAGTGCTCCGGTTTCTTTTCAAACTGTGCAGGATGGGCACGCATTTCAAATGTTTAATCACTACTGCGGTGAGAGGCTCAAATGAAGATGAACAGTGACCCCTGCAGTTATATGGAGACATTAAATCTAACTGATTTAGTTACAACTTTATAAAGAATGGTTTAGTCTATGAAAGTTTACAAATTCCTCCAGTTCCTCACCGATATTTCCTCTTCTGTTGTACGTTAACAGCGTAAGCATTAACAGAACCTTCAAGCTTCTTGCCCTGCAAAAGGAAAGTCAGAGCACACGTTAGAAGCTGCAGTTTTACATTTCCCGATGTCAGTAGGGATTGAACAGCAACCAACTGCACAGGAGGCAGTCCCAAATGCACTGGGATAGCCAAAGCTCCTCACACAATACCTTCCTAACCCATGGGCAGCAGATACATGGTAATACCATCACCAGCAAGTTTCCCTCCAAGCCACTCACCATCCTGACTTGGAAACATATCACTGTTGCTGGGTCCACATCATCGAATTCCCTCCTGAAGGGCATTGTAGGTCAATCCACAGCAGGTGGACTGTAGTGGTTCAAGGCAGCAGCTCACCACTACCTTCTCATGGGCAACTAGGGATGGGCAATAAATACTGGTCAACC
This sequence comes from Stegostoma tigrinum, assembly GCF_030684315.1. Taxonomy (NCBI): domain Eukaryota; kingdom Metazoa; phylum Chordata; class Chondrichthyes; order Orectolobiformes; family Stegostomatidae; genus Stegostoma; species Stegostoma tigrinum. The sequence continues at coordinate 18,300,428 of NC_081393.1, forward strand.
AATGACCCACATATCCCACAAATTAACTTTAAAAAAAAGCAAGCCGACCTCTGTGTGGACTACCTCTTCCATCTATTACTGGACCAGCACATAGTACCTCTCTTGGTGACACATTCCACATTTCCTACTCACTCGGATTGTGTTGTTGCTTTGTAAACCCTCTCCAGAGTGGATTGATCATTCAATCAAGCAGAGTTCAAAACAATCAGCTACCTGACTCACTCCAAGGCTTGGCATCAACTTTGCTGCATGTGAGGAAGTGAAAAAAACCAAGATGCCTCACCACAAATTGTTGGTGCTAACTTTTAATACCAGGATCACATCGACATCCTGGCGGGAGCTGCCTAACCTTTTTGTAAAGACCTGCTCTACTTGAACAAGGACCAGCAGGAGGCCATTCAGCCAGTTAACTGCATCCTAGCTAATCTGTACCTCAACTCCATCTCCAAAGCCTAGTTTCTGTAGCCCTCAGCGACCTTAGCTACCAAATACCAGAGCTTGCAAGGTTCAACTGAGGGACAAGGGAAATGAGCTGCAGATCACCAACAAATTGCGAGTTAGATTTCTGATTTTAAATTTATTTTTACATTAACAAAATACCACTTTATCATTTGGATCTTATTACTGGTGCATTCTGTGGAACAACAGGCAACCTTAAGCGTTTCTGCTTTCCAAGTTGTGGTGGAGAGAACACAGCCATATTTGTTACTTACAAACTGGTACATTTAGACAAAGGTAGGTACCAGTAAGACACAATATAGCCACCCAGGAAAGCTGCTCATTAGTTAAGTGAAAAGTGAGACCAAAGCAGCATTCCCAACTTAGAACTGTGGAAAGAGAAACCCCTGAGAGAAGCATGATGCTGCAAGAGTTGCTGCAAATTGGCTGGCATTGACCAAGCTTTCCTGCACATCTGAAAAATACTGCTTTCAAAGAGATAGTGGATGCACTATCTTCCTGGAAGCCTTAGATTCTGGACATGCCCCACAGGATTGAAAAACTGTCAGTGTATAAAAATTTATTTAAAAAGGTAAGGAGTCAAACAACAGGTAACTAATAGGCCAGTTAGCTTCAGTTATTGGGAAAATGTTAGAGTCTATTATAAATAGCACAGCATTTAGAAACAATATGAAGAAGCAGAATCAGCATGGCTTCACAAAGAGAAATCTTAACCGAAAAATTTCTTATAATTCTCCGAGGTGATTTAAAAAAAGGCAGGTTAAATAAAGGGAAAACAGCAGATGTAATGTATTTGGATTTTCAGAAAATGTTTGATAAAGATACCACAAAATGTTTGACAAAGGTGGCACACAAAATAAGACAAAACGCTGCGGATCCTGGTGACCTGAAACAAAAGCAGAAATCATTGACAATACTCAGCAAGTTTGGCAGCACACGCTGGAAGAAAGCAGAGTTAACGTTTCAAGTTCAGTGACTCTCAGGGCTGTTTGCAGCTAGGAGAATGTGATATTTAGCACCCGAAATCCATTACAAACCTATCAACTCCCACATTGACCTCAAATACAAATCCTCACACCCTGCCTCCTGCAATGACTGCATCCCATTCTCTCAGTTTCACCATCTCTTCTGTTCTGGTGATGCCACGTGCCAGAGCGGGGAGGCCATAGAAATGTCCACCTTTTTCCTGAAGTGAAGATTCCACAACAACATGGTTGACAGGGTCTTTGCCTTGTTTGCCCCCAACAACCCCCAGCGGCTTCTGTTCTCACCCCTTCCCTTCCACAACAACAGGGTGTCCGATTCCTCACTTATCGCACCACCAACCTCCTCATCCAGCCGCAGAAGGGATAATACCTGTCTGTTTACCTCCTCCCTCCAAGGCCCTACACACCTTCCAGGTGAAGCAGCGACTTACCTGCACCTTCACCCAATCTAGTCTACTGTATTTGCTGCAAACAATTGGTTTCCTCTACATTGAAACATACAGTGGGAGACCACTTTGCAGAACACCTGTGTTCTGTCTGTAAAAATGACCCAAAGCTCCAATTGCCTGCCACTTCAATACATCACAATGTTCCCACGCCAGCATTTGTCTCCCGCCTGTTGCTGTGAATTTCCGATTGCCACAGTTTGGATAACACAAAAAATAGATGGGAAGGTGAGTGGTTAAACAAGCAGGCATAAACTTGGCGAATGGAATATTGTGTGGGGCAATGTGAGATTATGCTCTCTGACAGGAAGAATAGAAGCACTGAATGTAATTTCAATGGTGGAAGGCAGTGGGAAACTACAGCACAGAGGGACTTAGGAGTTCTTGTTCATAAATCACAAAGACCTAGGTAACATCTAAGTTTAGTGGGTAAAAGGGAATGCCAATGGAATGCTGAATGGATATTTCAAAGGTAATGGAATATAAAATAGAGATGTACTGCTCAAGCTGTACTACGCACCAGTCAGACCACAGCTAGAATACTACATAATAAAAAGGTGTGAAGCTGGATGAACACAGCAGGCCAAGCAGCATCTCAGGAGCACAAAAGCTGACGTTTTGGGCTTAGACCCTTCATCAGAGAGGCCCAAAACGTCAGCTTTTGTGCTCCTGAGATGCTGTTTGGCCTGCTGCGTTCATCCAGCTTCACACTTTGTTATCTTGGATTCTCCAGCATCTACAGTTCCCATTATCGCTGGAATACTACAAACAGGTTTGAGTCCAAAATCTAAAGAAAGACTGAATAGCCTACTTCTGCTCATTTGCCTTTTGATCTTACAGTATGAGGCAATCCACAGAAGAGACGGGACCTAGGGAAGAATAGACTGTCTTACAAGAACGAGCAAAAAGACTGGACCTGTATTCACTGGAGTTTCAAAGATTGACGAAAGAGCCTTTTTCTGTACTGCAAAGCATGACAGTGACTTTACTGAAACGTTCAAGATTCTTAGGGGACTTGACAGGGTAGATTTGGCAAGGTTGTTTCCCCTTGTGGGAGAGTCTTGGACAAGAGGACATAACGTCAGAATATGGGGTTGCATATTTACAATAGAAATGAGGAATTCCTTTTTTCAGACAGTCATGAATCTGTGGAATTCTTTACCATAGAGGACTACAGACTCTCGCTCATTTGGTGCATTCAAGGCTGAGACAGATTTTTAATCTGGAAGACAATCAAGGGTTATGGGGAACAAGCAGGAAAATGGAGTTGAGGATGATCAGATCAACCATGATCTCGTTGAACAGCAAAGCAGACTCGATGGGCCAAATTACCTACTTCTGTCTTTACGGCCAAGTGGTCGCTTTCTACATGGCTTCACGCAGCAATTTTAGTAAGTAAAGCAGTGGCACTTCTTTTAAAAACAGACAATCTTTTAACAGGGGTTTTCCAAACACACACTGCCTGCTGCAAAGTACACAAGGGCTCTAGCCACACCAACACCTTGCTCTGCTTTCACCAAACCAGGCCCCAGCTTAACTTCTTTTATTGATTAACTAGTCAGCTTGAACAGCAAAACAAAGCATCAGATCCACCAGACTTGCTTCAAAATGGAACTCTTTAGAGTGCTAGGGATGCAAAGAAAGACTTGCATTCATACAGCACCTTGGGATGTGACATTATTTCACAGTTAATTGAGTACTTTTAAAGGATAGCCACTGCGGTAATGTAGGAAACGTGGCAGCGAATTATCTAATAAGTTCCCACAAACAGCACTGTGGCAATGACCAGATCATCTTTTCTGCTACAGATGGTGACAGTGAGAAGTGACTGAGGATGATTCTGGGAGAAGTCAGCTCACTCATTATGACTGAGAAGGGGATTGCGAAGGGCCTGGATTCATAGAATGTTTCAGGATTTATATCTTTCAGGCTTGATAGAGACAGGTGTAAATGAGGTGGGAAGTTGCTTTACTGATAAAGAAGAATTTCATAGCTGCATTAATAGAGGACATCTTGGAGGGCTCATCAGCCCAGATGGGTAGGACACAGGAATAAGAAAGCTGCAATCACTCTGATGGGGTTATACCACAGACCTCCCAAGAGCTAGCAGGCGATACAAAATCATGGAAAGATGTAAAAACAACAGGAGGTGGTTTTTGATATGGGAAGTTTTAATTTCCCCAGTATTGTGAGAGTCCCTTAGTGCCAGGGGCTTAGTTGGGGTATCCAGAAGGGGTTCTTGAAACAATACATAGACAGTCCAACTAGGAAAGGGTTGGGTTATTAGACCTTATTTTGGGGAATGAGCCTGACCAGGTGATCCAAGTTTAAGGAGGGAGGCATTTTGGGAACGGGATTCACAATTCAGTAAGTTTTAAGGTAGTTATGGATAAAGATAAGATTGGTCCTTAAGTGCAAGTACTAAATTGGAGGAAGGCTAATCACAGCAGGAATTGGAGAAACTAGACTTCAGGCAGTAAATCCACATCTGACGTATGGGAATTCTTTCTTAAAAAAGCAAGTTGATTAGAGTTCAGCATCAGCATTTTCCTGTGAGGACGTAAGATAAGAATGGCAAGATTTGGGAACCATGGATGACAACCATGGAGGAAAGATTAGTCAAAGAAATAAAAAAAGTATAATATGAGATAGCCAGAACTGGAGATGTTGGACTTAGAGATAAGTGTGTAGAGCTGGAGGAACACAGCAGGCCAGACAGCAGAGGAACAGGAAAGCTGGCATTTCAGGTTGGACCCTTCTTCAGAAATGGGGAAGGGACCTCAGTGATAAATAGAGGGGGGGTGGGGCTGGGGAAGTTAGGTGGGATAGTGGTGGGGATTGGTCAATGCGGTGGGAGCAGCAGATTGGGGGGGGGGGGGGGGGAGAGATGATGGACAGATTGTGTCAGGGCAAGGAGGTGGGGAGGAGAGAGGAGGTTGGTCACGGGATGATGCTGGGGGTGGGGAGATTTTGAAACTGGTAAAATCCATATTTAGGTCATCGGGCTGTAGGGTCTCGAGGTGCTGCTGCTCCTCCAGTTTGTGGGTGGCGTCATCGTGACACTGGAGGAGGCCCAGGATGGACATGTCACCCAGGGTGTGGGAGGAGGAGTTGAAATGTTTGTTTTTCTGTCACAGACAGAGCACAGAGGCTCTACAAAATGGTTTCCAAGTTTCTGCTTGGTCTCTCTGATGGAGAGGCAGCCATTAGGTGCAGCAGATGCAGTATACCACATTAGCAGATGTGCAGGTGAACCCATGTCTCATGTCAAAGGTTTGTTTCTTGCCTTGAATGGAGATGAGGGGGGAGATGTAGGGGAGTGTTAGTGGGGAGTGTGGAGCAGATGAGGAAGTCGCAGACAGCATGGTCCCTACGAAATGCAAATCGGGATGGGGAGGGTAATATATCTTTGGTTGTGGGGTGGATTGTAGGTGGCGGAGAATCATTTGTCAGATGCAGAGTTTGGTGGGATGATATGTCAGGACAAGGACGATTCTGTCTTTATTTGTGTTTTAGTTGGGGGGGAAGCAATGTGAGGACAGAGGCGTGAGAAAGGAAACACTCTAAGCCCTTGAGGAATATAATGGAAGCCGGAAAGAACTAAAACAGAGAATTAGGAAGGTGAAAAGGGGGTATGAAATGTCCTTGGTAAGTAGGATTAAGGACAACCCTGAGGCATTTTATATTAGGAGCAAGTGGGTAGCTTGTGAAAGGATGGTTCCACTCAAGGACAAAGTAGGGATTTATACATGGAGCTAGAGGAAGTGGGTGAGGTCCTTAATGAATACTTTGCATTGTATTTACCATGGCGGAGGATATGGAGGATGGTGAGATGAGGGAGGGAAATGTTGATATTCTAGGGCATGTCAATATTAAGGAGTTGGTGGTGTTGGGTGGCTTGAAAAACATTCAGGTAGGCAGGACCTATGGGATCTATCCCAAGAGACTAAAGGGGATAAGGGAGGAAATTGCAAGAGCCTTGACAGAAATCTTTGTATCCTCTTCAACTATAGGTGAGGTCTCAGAAGAATGAAGAACGTTGTTCCTTTGTTTAAGAAGGACATCATGGATAATCCAGGAAATTACAGGCTGGTGAGCCTTACACTAGTAGTCAGGAAATTATTGAAGAAGCTTAGGGGCAGGATTAATTCACATTTGGAAAAGAATGGACTTATGAGGCATAATTAATGTGGCTTTGTCTCACAAATCTGATTGAGTTTTTAGAGGAAAGGACAAAGAGGATTGATGAGAGTGGGACAAGGTCCCTCATGCTAGGCTGGTCTAAAAGATATAAGTCACATGGTATCCCCAGGGAGTTGGGAAGTTGTGTGCAGAATTGGCTTGATCATTGAAGACAGAGGGTAGTTGTGGAAGGGTGTTTTTCTGACTGTAAGTCTGAGGCCAGTGGTGTTCTGCAAGGATCAGTGAGGGGACCTCTGATGTTTGCAGTATATATAAATGATTGGGATGAAACTGTAGATGGTCTGATTAGTAGTTTTGCAGATGAAACAGAATTGGGGGAGTTGTGGATAGTGAAAGTGCTTGTCAAAGGATACAGTAGGGTATGGATGAGTTGGAAAGTTGGTTAGAGAATGGCAAATGGAATTTAATCTGGACAAATTTGAAATGATGCATTTTGGGGGTGAAGGTCATTTTCGAGAAGAGTATACAGTCAATAGTTGGACCCTGAGGAGCACTGATGTACACGGTGTTCTTGGGGTGCAAGTCCATAGCACCCTGCAAGTGGATAATATGGCAAAGGCTGTGAATAGCGCGCCTGCCTTCGTTGGATGGGGCATTGCATATAAAAGTTGAAAAAAAGTCCCGTTGTAAAACTTTAGTTTGGAGTATAGTGACTGCCATGCTGTAGAAAGGATGAGGAGGTTTAGGAGAGGGTACAAAAGGGCTTACCAGGATAGGAGTGTAATAGCTATGAAGAGAGGGTGGACAAACGTGGACTGTTTTCACTGGAGTGCCAGAGATTTAAGGGTGACATGATAGCATTATATAAAATTATGAGACATGGATAGGGTGAATAGTTGGAATCTTTTCTCCAGGTTGGAAATGTCAAATACTAGGGGACATAGGTTTAAGGTGAGATGGAGTAAGTTTGAAGATATGCAAGGCAACTTTTTTTTAAAACAGAGGATGCCAGGCACCTGGAACATGCTGCCAGGGGTGGTGGTAAAAGCAGATATGACAGCAAAGTGTAAGAGGCAATTTTAAGACACCTGAATAGGCAGGGAATTCAGGGATACAGACCCTTTACAGGCAGACGGGATTACTTTGTAACGGATACATGGTTGGCACAGACATGATGGATCAAAAGGCCCGTTCCTGTGCTGTACTGTTTTACATCCTTATGTTAATAGAATTCCCCTGCTCTTTTTCAAACAAACATAGTGCAATCCAACCAAGGGGATAGGCAACACACGGTTTATCACATCATTTTAAGAAGGGGACCTCCAATAGTGTTGCATTCCCTTACTACGGCTCATGTGGTGCCAGAGTCTCTGCAGTGGGGTTGTTGTTGTTGGATGCATGCATCAGAATGCACCCTGACTTGGAAATACATCAGTTGCATCTTCACTTTCACTAGGTCAAAACTCTGGAACTCTCTCTCTCTCCCTTGTGTACCGAGGGCATCTCTACACCATGCAGACTGCAGCGGTTCAAGGAGTCAGCTCACCACCACCTTCTCACAGATTTAAGGCGATCGGTAGAAGGATTAAAGGGACACGAGGAAAGGCTTTTACGCCCAGTTTATTTGTTGAGGCAGAAACCACCAAATCATTACAAGGAACTTGGCTCTACACCTGAACTGCTGTAACCTGAAAGGCTACAGACTTGGTGCTGGAAGACTGGATTAGAAAAGGTAGCAACTTTTATTTTGGCTGGCAGAGACTCCCTCCCCACCCCTATCTGCCTTTCGTAGGGACCGCTCTCTCTGAAACTCCCTCATTTGATCCACACTCCCCACTAGCCCAACCACACCTGGCACCTTTCCCTGAAACTGCAGGAAGAGCTACAATTGCCCCTACACCTCACCCTTCACCTTCAAGGCAAAAACAAAACTTTGGCATCAGACATGGGTTCACCTGCACATCTGTCAACTTGGTCTACTGTATCCGTTGCTCCTGATGTGGCCTCCTCTACACTGGTGAGACCAAGCACAGACTTGGAGAGCATTTTATACAACATCTGCATTGTGTAGGCAACAAATGACAACACCTTACAGTCACCAACCATTTTAACTCACCCTCCCACTCCCTGGGGAACATGTCCATCCTCGGCCTCCTCCAGTGTCACAATGACACCTTGCACAAACTGGAGGAGCAACATCTCATATTTTGCCTCGGGAGCCTACAGCCTCATGGAATTCACTAGTTTTAAAATATCCTCACCCCCGGCCTCGTCCCATTTCCAACCCTCCCTCTCATCCCCACCTCTTTGACTTGACACAACCTGTCCATCTTCTCTCCCACCTATCCACCATACCCTTCCCACTGACTAATCCCCACCATTCCCTTTATGTACTCACCTATCCCACCTACATTCCCCAGACCAACCTTCTCCTCTCTATTTATTTCCCAGCTCCTTTCCCTCTCCCCATTTCTGAAGAAGGGTCCTGACCCGAAATGTCAACTTTCCTGCTCCTCTGATGCTGCCTGACCTGTGTTCCTCCAGCTCCACACCACGTTGTCATACCACCATGCTTGGTGTCTGAATGTGGCTAAACATCGTCTGGACTCCATGGAATCGTCGAGTCTACTTTCCAAGAATCCAGATGAATTTGAATCGTGCTCAAAAGCCCTAGATACCAGTCAAAATGTGGTTTAGCCAATTCAGAAAGTAAATGCCTCTGACAAATAAATCCAGATGCACTCAATCATCCAGCACAGAAACAGATCCTTTAACCAATCAGTCCATGCCACCCAAAATCCCAAATAAAACTAGTTCCACCTGCTTGCACTTGGCTCATATCCCTCTAAACTTCTTATTCATGTACTTACCCATATGTCTTTTAAACATTATAACTGTGACTGCATCCACCACATCCTCTGGAAGTTTATTCTACATACAAACCACTAATAAAAAAATGCCCCTCATGCCTTTGTTTTCAATCTTTACCCTCTCACCTTAAAAATATGCCCTGCAGTCTTAGGCCTCGCTCACCCCAAAAAGACACCTGCCATTCATGTTATCTATACCCTTCATGATTTTTATAAACCTCTACAACGTCACCCTTTAACCTCAGATATGCCAGTTTAAAAAGAAGAATCTCAGCTTATTCAGCCTCTCCCCATAACTCAAACCCACCACCCTCCCCCATTCCTGGCAACATCCTGGGAAATCTCTTCTGAACCCTCTCCTGTTTAATAATATCGTTCCTATAACAGAGTGACCAGAACTGGACACAATACTCCAGAAGAGACCTCACCAACGTCCTGTACAAACTTGATATAATGTCCCAACTCCTCGACTCAAAGGTCTGAGAAATGAAGACAAGCCTGCTAAACACCTTAACTACTATATGTAATGTAAACTTCAAAGAATTATGTACCTGAACCCCTCAGTTTCTCTGTTCTACAATATTACCCAAAGCCCTTTTTGTTTTACCTAAATGCAATGCCTCTCATTTATCCAAATTAAACTCCATTTGCCACACCTCAGCCCACTGACTCAATTGATCAAGATCTCTTTGTAATCTTAGATAATGCTCTTCACTGTCTACCATACTGCCAATCTTGGTGTCATCTATAAACATACTAACTGAGCCTTCTATATTTTCATCTAAATCATTTATATAAATGAAGAACAAAAGTGGACCAAGCACCAGTCCCTATGCAACACCGCTGGGCACAGGCCTCTAGTCTGAAAAACAACCCTCAGAAGCTTGCGTTAAAAATGGAAACAAATATTTTTCTCTTCTAGCCATACAGGCACGAACAAGTACTGAGACTTGGATCCAGCAGCCAACCACTGTTTTCCACAAGTCAGCCTGTTACAACTATCGTCTAGACAGATCACGAATTATCTGTCGGACTACAATGGATCATGATCACATCCTTGTGCCGTGTTTAGAGCCACATTCCCAGTGGGAGTCAGTGAGAAGCAAATAGGGCCAGCAGCTCAGAGGAACAAACTTGCTATGGTACTGAGACTTTCACAATCTCATGGTGTCCATTTTACAGTGGGTACTCTTAAGCACTTTTGAAGGGTGGTCACGGTTGTAATGCAGGGAGGCAAGAGCTGATGACTTCCTTCCTGGTCCACATCTTATCCAACAACAGCATTTGACAGCACAGATGATGTGGGTATTGCCGGCTATTCCATCCCAAGTTATTCACATAACTGTTAATCCGCAACATGCCTGACATTTCTAATGGTCAATTGCAACGAAAGCACAATTACAGGGACACTTCTATTAAAAAAATTCACAAAAATACAAAATAACACAAAATAATCTAAGAGAAAGAGGGCCGAAAAGACTGGCATTGAAGAATTCCACTTTCCCAAGGAGATCTTTATTCAAGTCACCTACTGATGTGTTAAATGTGGGTCCTGTTCAGCACGTAATCTAGATAGACAATAGACAATAGGTGCTGGAGTAGGCCATTCGGCCCTTCGAGCCAGCACCACCATTCATTATGATCATGGCTGATCATCCACAATCAGTATCCTGTTCCTGCCTTCTCCCCAAAACCCTTGATTCCACTATCTTTAAGAGCTCTGTCTATCTCTTTCTTGAAAGAATCCAGAGAGTTGGCCTCCACTGCCTTCTGCATTCCATATATCCACCACTCTCTGGGTGAACAAGTTTTTCCTCAACTCTTCTAAATGGCCTACCCCTTATTTTTAAACTGTGTCCTCTGGTCCTGGACTCACCCATCAGCGGAAACATGCTTCCTGCCTCCACAGTGTCCAATCCCTTAATAATCTTATATGTTGCTGACGTTCTCATTGTAGTAATCATCATCCTCTAGTGGACCAATGTGCAGCTTGACTCCTCCTGTGCATCACCAGCCACATTCTATGCTCTAGAAACTGGAGGCCCTCCAAACCTCTATGGCCTGGTGTCTTAACTTGCAGCAGTCTTGTTACCTATCATTCCATGTTTACTGACCTAAACAGGTGACCAGTTAAAACAGCACCTTGCTTTAAAAAAAATCTCAGTTTTGTTTCCATTGCTCCATGGCCTTGATCCTCCCTATCGGTGTAATCTCCTCCATCCCTGAGATAGCTGAACTATTCCAATTCTTGCCTCGATTGTCCCCAATTTTATTCACTTCAGGTGACTTGATTATAAGCTATAAAATGCCCTCCTGACCCCTCTCTACCTTTAACACTCTCCTCAAAACCAACCTCTTCAACCAAGCTTTTGGGCTATCCAACTCACTATGTAGCTGGAAGCTGATGGGTGGGGCCAGTACATCTTGCCCATCCCCAACTGCCCCTTGAGAAGATGGTGGTTAGTTGTTGTCTTGAACTGCTTCAGTCCATGTGATATGGAGACATCTATGGTGCTGTTAGGGAGAGAACTCCAGAATTTTGTTCCAGTAACACTGAAGAAACAGCGATATCTCTCCAAATCAAGACGGTGAGCATGATGCAGAGCAACTTACAGGGGGTGCTATCACCATGATTCTGCTGCCTTTGTCCTTCTAGATGATAGTGGGTTTGAACAGTGCGATATTTAACACCACACATCCCTGATCTGTGCTGAGTGCGTCCTGATGGTGTCAATTTTATCGCAGTACAAAACCTCCAAACAGAACTTTAGTTTCTCTGCCTTTGTCTTCTTCCTTCCTCCTTCCCTCTTTCTCTTTCTGTCCTGCATTTCAAACCAGTCAGATCTATCATGTTTCCACAGAACAAGGCCTACAAAGTCTGTCTTGCATGCTGCCTCAGGTTTCGGCCTTGTTAACCTACTACCTACCACTCCTGCAATCCCACCCCCAATCTATCTGAACTCCCAAACCCACAGCTCTTTATCTGCAATTTGTGCAATGAGTATGTGGCCTTGATATCTGCCTTTTGTCTCTTTAAAATGTGCACCTCGGATTTCAGAGTCCAAATTGCTTTTGTAGATTGAAACAAGAGTGGCCTCAGTACTGATTCCATTGGGATACCATTTCCCACCTCCTGCCAGCCTTTAATCGCTAGATCTCTGCTTTCTGTTTGCAGGCACCCTGATATCCTCTGACTCGACACATTCTGACCTCACTTTGAATCCACGACATACTTTATTGAAGGCATCTTGAAAGTTCATCCATATACCACTACGCAGAGACCCTAGATCCCTCCACTTGACCAAAATCAGTTGAAAACTTTATGCATACTGGGATTGAATGTCAACTTGATAGCACCTCTGTCACGTTCAGTGAGATCAAAAGTTATGGGCTCAATTCATGGTCAGCAGATCAGAAACTCAATTCCTTACACTCACCTTTGTGGTGTCAAAAGCGTCAAATCCCATCACTCTCAACAGCTCAATCTCTTCTTCTGTTTTCCCCTCCATGTCAGCCTCTTTAGGTAAAGAGAAAGCAATGTCTAATTAACAGACAATATTGCTGAATGAGAATCACAGTGCTAAAGGGAGCTTTACACTAGTGTTAGAATTTAGTAAGGGACAGGCAGATGCGCTCACAATGTAGGATGTCTCAGTTGCATTGATTTAGCTTGGTTTGTGCTCACCACATATAGGGAATGTCATCCAATCGGCCAGTTTTCTCTTAATCTTCAGTTCAATGTTACAAAATTTGAAGTGTTTAACCATCCCAACAAGACATGGTAATTGGCAAAGGTACTCTGCAGTTTTGTTATGCAATGCCCTATCCTAATCTTATCCCTCTCACTTACTTTGATGGCCACCCCCTTACTGAGGTTACTGTCCCATAGGTACACCAGGATTTTTGTTTAATTTGTTCAGGTGATAAGGACATCAAAAGCTAGAGTCAACCACGTTGCTAAAGGTCTGGACGCAGGCCAGGTAAAGGTGGCAGATTACCTTCACTAAAAGTTATTAGTGAACCAGGTGGATTTTTTACGACCTTGATTACTTGGGTCACCATTTGACTGGCTTTTAGAATTATTGAATTGTACGGCACGGAAACAGAGACTTCGGTCCAACTTGTCCATGCTGTCCAAATATCCTCACTTCATCCAGTCCCATTTCCTTCCTATTCATATACCAATCCAGATGCCTTTTAAATATTATAATTGTACCAGCCTCCACCACTTTTCTCTCATCATTAACCTACACCCCTCTAGTTTTAGATTCCTGAACACTGGGTAAAAGACCATGGCTATTCACCCTATCCATGGCCCTCAATTTTATAAACCTCTACAGGGTCACTCTGCAGTCTCCAACGCTCCAGGGGGAATAGCCCCAGCCTATTTAGTCTCTTCCTATGGCTTAAACTCGCCAACCCTGGCAACATCCTTGTAAATCTTTTCTGAACCCTTTCAAGCTTAACATCTTTCGTTTAGGAGGGAGACCAGAATTGAATGCAGCTGCAACGTGACCTCCCAACTCCTATCGCCTGACCAATAAAGACAAGCGTACCAAATGCCTTCTTCACTATCCTGTCTACCTGTGACTCCACTTTCAAAAAGCTATAAACCTGCACTCCAAGATTTCTTTGTTCGGTGACAGTCCCAAGGACCTTACCATTATTTCCTAGATTGTTCATAATTGCATTCAAATTTTCCCATCTGCCATGGTGGGATTTGAGCCCATGTCCCCACCGAGGATTAGATTGGGGTTCACGATTACTTGTCCAGCAACAGTACTACTGATCACCACCTCCACATCTCGCAAAATTAGCCATTACTGCAAGTCCTAAGACAGCTTGCAATAAATACAGGTGTGGTCTAGCCCAAAGGTGTGCACATCCAGCTTGGTTTATCATTCACCATTATAAGGTGACATTCTTTGGTAGCAGGGTACGGATATGACAATGGTCCAATATTAAAGAGTGCGCAGGGACAGAGGGCTCATCGCTGTGCATCGAAACTTCAAGGTGACAGTATATACTAGGAGAGCAGTTAGCAAAACCAAAAAACGAGATCTTGGGTTTCATAAATAGATGTATTAAAGACAAAAGCAGGGAAGTTATCTGAACCTTCATAAAGCACTGGTTAAACAATAACTAAGAGTTCTGCTTCCAGTTCCGGCTGCCACAGTTTAGGAAGGACACAGGGGTCCCTTGGGGAGAATGCCGAGGGAGATTGTCCAGAATGGTTCCAGGGATGAAGAATTTTAGGCACAGAGTTTGGTTGGAGAAGCTGGAGGTTGTTCTCCTTGAAGCAAAGAAGATTGAAGGGGGAATCTGAAGTGGTTGTTGTGACAAATGTAGAAAATGTTAACAAAGATTAGGAGGCATATGAATTTAGGGTCTAGGTGCGGGGCAGCAGACCTTTTCCCACAGACAGTGGTTATGGACTCAAACTCACTGCCAATGACGACAGTGGAATTGGAGACAACTGATTTCAAAAGGATGTACACAGGACTGCAGGGAGAGTGGACGACTGACTGGATTGCTCTGCAGAGAGCTGGAGCAGATGTGATGGTCAAATGGCACCCTTACGTACCGTCAACAACTCTCAAAAGTCTCCAGGAGGAGCCCTGATTGATTTTTCTCCATTGCAGCTCCCTTTGGCATTGCCTTAAACTCAGCTCAACTGTGTCACCACAGGAACTGGAGGAGAACTTGATGGTGGAATGACTGTTATGTAAACCCCACCAGAAATCTTCATGAATATTTTAAAGTTCACCCACAGAGGGAAGTTGCACGCACAAAGTCCTACATGGAAAGGGGAATTTTCCTTTCTAAAAGTTTTTCTTTACGAGTACAACCTGAAGACCAGCCGACCAAGTTCCCCTATCACAGTGATCACTGGCACTAAGATTCCGATCAGGCTCAGCTCCTTTTGCTCGGCAATCTCAAAGACTCCACAAGAAACACATAATCTTCCTCTCTTGGGTATGACTGTTTTGCATGCCCAGCTCCAGCACCTGTGTGCGGAAGCTCCAATGCCAAGCTACTGCGGAGCTGGGCATAAGGGCCCACAAATGTAAACAGTCAGTGGGCAGAATTAGGTCAAGTCATTCAGCAGGCAGGAGCTCACTCTATTACCTGAGATCTCACGATCTTTAGATTCCTGGTCTTTCTGTCTCGAAGGAGAGGCGGAGTTCGATTTGTGGCGTCGCGGAGACCTGCAATATATAAATAGAGAGGGTGAAATATTGTTTGGCAGCTTGTATGTACATGGGGGCAGTCTAATCACAATAAGGCATGGGTCAGGAGGAAGGTAAAGGCAAATGGACACTGGATATCTGAAAGTTAAAACAAAACGCGCCGGAAGAACTCAGCAGATCTGTCGAGAGAAAAGCAGAGTTAATGTTTCAAGCCCAACATGACTCCTGCGGACAGCAGTCACGAGTCTTGAAACATTAATTGCCTTCTCCACAGAGTCAAGCAGAGGCTTTGGAGCTGGTGACCAGATCCTATCACACACACCTTG
The DNA here is from genome assembly GCF_030684315.1 of Stegostoma tigrinum. NCBI lineage: Eukaryota > Metazoa > Chordata > Chondrichthyes > Orectolobiformes > Stegostomatidae > Stegostoma > Stegostoma tigrinum. The sequence continues at coordinate 18,315,849 of NC_081393.1, forward strand.
ACCGCCTCCTGTGAGGTGACCTTGAGCGACTCCTCCTGCGCTCGCGGTCTCGCTCTCGGGACCTGGACCTCTCGCGGCGCCTGGCTCGATCCCGCTCCCTGGAAGTCGACCTCGAGCGACGGCGCTCTGTGTGCACGGAGAGAGAGGAATTTTGTTTTGTTTGTCTTTGTGCCCAGTCTTGCCGTCAAAAAGAATTAAGACTTGGACATAAGGCCTGGACTTGGAGACACCCACGTCAGAAAGAGCAGACAGGCTGGTGAGAATGTGCTCCCAGATACACGAACAGAAACACCAGCCAGCACAGGTCCCAAGCTCATTTCGAACTGTTTATGGGGGTTGGAGAAAATTAGCTTTTTGTTCAGGAATGTGTGTCCAGATTCACAGACTGTACTGACATGACAGTGCATCCTTTGGTGGAAAGGGAACTTGCCCTCCTTGTGTCAACCACAACCCTGAATGACTGATTCCAATCTGTGGCCCGGACACAGGTCTGCTCTGTTTGTTTGCGGGTCAAAAGGTGGCTACTCGACAAGGGAGAAGCCTTCAGCTACAGAAATACAGCAATCGTTGCTCTGTAGCGGCCTCTGAGAACTCTGCAAAATATCTCATCACTATCCCTAGTGAGGTCAAACATAGACCGAAGACCGCTGTGCCCTCAAGTTAAACACGGAGTTGTAATGGAGGAGCAATGAGCTGGCAAGTTCGGGAAGTAAATTCTAGAGCTCAGCACCCAGACAGCCAAAAGTATGGCGGAGTGAGGTTACGGATGCCCTGGTGCCTGAACTTCACCACACTGCAATGTTGGACTAGGAAACAGAGACTTACAGGGACAAAACAAAGGTGGCCCTCGAACATGAGGTCAGGAATTCTGAAACATGCCCTGGGATCAACGTAAGCCTAAGAGTACAGGGACACGGGCGAAGAGGACTTGGTGTGAGTTAGCAAAGAGAGTTTAATGGAGCCTAGGCCTGAAGATAAAGTGCCCACTGTCCACACTCAGAGGCTACTTTGCATGTCCGAATGCAGCCTTTGCCACAAACTAATCTTGGCATCAACCCATCACTTCCCAACAGCGCGTTTCTCACTGATATTACCAGTTGCCATTGTTTGAGGGAGAGATGTGTTTAAATTCAGACAGAATTAACACACAAAGCACAGACACAAGGATATTTTCACTGTAACTAAAAAGCAGTCCCTAACAAGTGAAAGGTTCGGGGGCTGGGGTGATACAAAGAGCAACAGCTCCTCCAAACATCAGGGGTTTATAACAGAAAAGTGAAACACTACAAGCGCCAGGGCCCTGGGAACGAAACTAAAGAGGATGGAAATACTCAGCAGGTCAGGCAGCATCTGTGGAGAGACAGAAACAGAGTTAACATCTTGTCAGAACTGGAGATGATGAGGAATGCACCAGGGTTTTAAACAAATACAGAGGTGGGAGATGTCGATTCAGAAGAACAAACCAGAAAGTCCATGATCAGCAGGACAAATGGAATGATCAAATGGGCGATCTTGTTAGGATGTTTCCTCTGGAAGAAAGATCTCAAACCAGAGGTCTGCTGTCTTAAAATTCGGGGAGGCCCTTTAAATCAGAATTTTCTGTATCTCTTAGAGGGTTGAATGTCTTCGGAACCCTACAAGGGATGGTGGCAGGAGAAAAATCTTTGAATATTTCCAAGATGGTGGTAGAGACATTCTTAATGAGCTGGGTATCCTGAAAAGCTATTGGAGTTGAGGTTACAACTAGATCGTTTACTGAATGGTGAAGCAGACTCAAACGACTACCTCTGCTCCTTGTTCATATGTAAGAAGATGGGAATGGGGCAAGGGAAGGAAAAAGACAGGTCCAGAGGATGTGTCAATGCAGACAGCAGAACCATTACCAGAGACTGCCGAGGTTATGAAATCGGTCAGCCTAAGTTAGTCTCCCACAGCCTTGTGCCATCAGCAAATGGTAAGTGCTTCACCTTGTTTACCACATCAGAATCTTCTACGTGGCTCTCTTCCTGGTGATCAAGTCAGTCCCATTCCCCTACGCTCTCCCTAGAGTCTTGCAAGTTTATTTCCCTCAAGCACTGAGACTGTACTTGAGGCAGTATCACTGTATTTGGAAAGCTGCAAACGTAACACCCCTGTTCCTGAAAGGACAGGTACATGCAGGAAACTACAATCGAACAATCTATCATTGAGACCCAGTCGATGAAATGCACTAGGACTTCCAAAAGCTCACTGTAGAATCGAAGAGTCCATTGTGCAGGGGATTGATCTAACAACACAAAGAGAACTGGCTAACTAACAGGAAACAAAATCAGATAAAAAAAGAATTGTTTGACGGTTGGAAAACTAACTTTCGGAGCGCCATGAGAATTAGTGCTGTGGCCCAACCCATTTCCGATCTGTATCAACTTGGACTGATGTCCTTGGGTGGTTGAGTAATTGGTAGAGTGGTTGGAAACGTTGGACAGACAGGGTTGTTTCACTGAACACGGGAGGTTGAGGAACGACCTGATAGAAACTGTGAATGTAAGGACAGAGTGGAAAAGTACAAGGGTTTTTGCCAGGATGTAGGGGTCAATTACGAGAGGACAGAGGTTCAAGTGCTTGGGGGGGGGGGGGGGGGGGGGGGGGGGGGGGTGTAGTTTAAAACAGATTTGAGAGGAAAATGTTTCACACAAAGGGAGGAACGCGCTCCCACAGCATTTAGGGACCACCTGGGTGAATACATGAATAGGAAGGGATAGAGGGTTATGGATCCTGTAAGTGAAGACAGTTTTAGTCTGGAAGGGCAAAATGTTTCAGCATAAGCTTGGAGGGCTGAAGGGCCTGTGACTGCTGTATTGTTCTTTGTCCTAAGGTTTTGGAGAAACTGGGCATTTTGCACTTAGATTAACAGATGACACAAAGATAAGTAATAAGGTAGTTAAGGAAATCAAAATCTAAGGCACAAAAAGTACTGAAAACTAATGGTAGGCCAGAGGTTGGGAATTGCTTTTAGGAACCGGCAGAGGACATAAAAGCTAATAATGAAAGGAGAAAATTGATTATGAAGGTAAAATGACAAGAAACAAAAAACAGCAAGAACTGCTACTTTTTTCTAATCAACCTGCACAGAAATGTTATTACATAGCTCTGGAGCAGGTGGGATTTGAAACCAGGCCTCCTGGTCTAGAGGTAGGGAAACAAGAACTGCACCATGACAGGGCCCCGAAGATATGTTGTATGCGATGTTTTAATTCACCGCATGGTAGGTGTGGGAAAAAAAAATCATCCTACGGGCATTAACAAAGAAAGAGTAGCTAAAGTGAGTGTGGGATCTTGGAGGATAAGGCTGGAGAATTGATAATGGGTAACAGAGAAATGCCAGATAATTTAAATCAATATTTTGCAATAGTCTTCATGGTCAATGAGACTACAGGCTTCCCAAAGGTATCAGTTTTGCAAGGTGCAAATGGATGGACAGATCTTGAAACTGTCTCTATCATGAGGAACAAAGTAGTTGACAAACTAAAGGGACTGAAGGCAGTCAAGTCACCAAGACCTGAGGGTCTGCAACTGAAGGTTTTTAAAGGAAGTGGCTATAAAGATGTAGGAGGGATTGATCAAAATATTCTAGAATTCACTGGGTTTTTTGGGGTGGGGTTGGAATCTGAAGAGTGAGACAATGGGAGAGAGATGTGGTTAAATATTTGAACACCAAACCAGGCAGGTGGAAAGCATCATTAGTGGAAGGTCTTTTTGGAGGTAGTGACTGAAATGCAGTTAGAAAACAGGACTAGGAAAGGCCATTAAGCACTTTGAACCTGCTCTGCCATTCATTACAATCATGACCAATTATCAAACTCAACAGCCTGCTCCTCCTTTTCTATCAATCCCCTTTGTTGTCTTTAGCCCCAAATGGTATACCCAGCTCCTTCCTGAAATAGGAAGGATATTATTGAAATGGAGAGGGCTCAGAAAAAAATTACATGGTGTGGCAAGAATGGAGGATTTGAAAGAAAAAGCCTGGGACCCTTTTCCACTGGAGTGGAGGTGACTGAAGGTTATAGCCTCAAAGGAGTTTATAATATCATGAGCAGCATGGATAATGTGAATAGGTGACTTTTTCCCAAGGTCGGGGATTTCAAGACTAGCGGGCGTATTTTTAAGGTGCAGAGGAAGATTTTATAAAGGACATGAGGGGTAAATATGTTTGTGTGTGGATGAACATCCCAGGGTAGTAGCGGATGCAGGTCATGAATAAGAAAAGCTTAGAGGGATATGGGCCAAGTGCAGACAGGTGGGGCTAGTTTAGTTTAGGAACACGATCGACATAGATTGGTTGGACTGAAGGATCTGTTTCCATGCTGTGTGACTCTATAAATCATGTGATGTCTTGCCTCAACTGTTTTCTTCCATAGCAAATTCCACAGGCTGATCACTTTCTGGGTGAAGATATTTCTCATCATCTCAGCCCTATGCAGTCAACCTAATATCCTCAGACTGGACCCCTGGTTCCCAGTCATTGGGAACAATATTCCTGCATTTACGCTGTCTAGTTCCGTTAGAACTTTATAGACTTCTGTGAGATTCCCCCGATTCTTCTAAATCCCAGCAAATATAATCTCATTGAAACAGAGGATTCTTCAGGGGCTTGACAGAATAAATACTGAGAGGATGTTTCCCCCCATGGGAGAGTCTAGGTCCAGATGGAATTATCTCCCAGATACCTCCCAGATATCCAAATTATTTAGTCCCATTCGCCAGCATTTGGTGCATTTCCCTTTAAACCTTTCTGATTCATGTACCAATCTAGATGCCTTTTAAATGTTATAATTATACCCACTTTCACCATTACCTTTGGCATACCATACCATACATGCGCCACCCTCTGCATGAAAAAGTTGCCCTCAGGTGCCTTTTAAATCTCTTCCCTCTCACCTTAAACATACGCCTTCTAGTTTTGGACTCCTCTAATGAGGGGAAAAGATCTTGATTATTCACCTTATCCATGCCCCTCATGATTTTGTAGACTTCTATACGGTCACCATCATCCTTCAACGTTCAGGGAAAGTAGCCCAGCCTATTAAGCCTTATAGTTCACACTCTGCAAATGTGGCAACATCCTCATAAATCTTTTCCGAGCCTTTTCAAGTTGAACATTTTTGCTAAGGCAGAGAGACCAGAATTGAATGCAGTATTCCAAAAGGTACCTAACCAAGGTCCTGTACAGCCAAAACATGGCTTCCATACTCAATGCACTGACCAATAAAGGCAAGTGTTATCAAACACTTTTTTCATTACCCTGTCAACCAGCGAATGCACTTCCAAGGAACAATGAGCCTGCACTCCAAGGTCTCTTTGTGCGGCAACACTTCCCAGACTTTGCCACTCGGTGCTTAAGTCCCTTCCCTGATTTGCCTTACCAAAATGCAGCACCTCACATTTATCTAAATTAAACCCTACTCGCCACTCCTTGGCCCATATGCCCATCTGATCAGGATCCTGTTATACTCTGAAGTAATTTTCTTCACTGTGCACTGCACCAATTTTGGTGTCATCTGCAAACTTACTAACCATACTGAAAAATGCAGGTTTGTGTTTAGATTAATTAGGGCATGATGGTTGGCACAGGCTTGGAGGGCCAAAGGGCCTGTTCTTGCATTGTACTTTTTCATTTGTTCATTTATACCTCCTATATTCATTCTAAATCACTTATGTAAATGGAAAAAAAGCATTAAAACTATCACCAATCCTAGTGGCACACTGCTGGTCACAGGCTTCCAGTCTGAAAAGCAACCCTCCACCAACAGCCTCTGTCCCCGACCTTCAAGCCAATTTTGTATCCAAATTGCAGGTTCTCCCTGTATCCCATGTAATCTAACCTTGCTAACCAATCTACCATGCTGAACCTTGTCAAACATTTTACTGAAGTCCAGAGATACCATCTGGTGCTTTGCCTTCATCAATTTTCGTCACTTCTTCAAAAAACTCAATCAAGTTGTGAAACACAATTTCTGTTGTACATAACCATGTTCACCATTCTTAATCAGTCCTTACCTTTCCAAATACATGTAAATCTTGTCTCTCAGGAACCTGTCCAACAGCTTGCCCACCACTGACACCAGGCTCATCGGTCTATAGTTCCTGGTTTTTCCTTACCACCTTTCTTAAATAATAGCATGTTAACTAACCTCCAGTCTTCTGGCACATGACTTGTGGCCATCAATGATACAAATACCTCAGCAACGGATCCAACAATCACTTCCCTAACGTCCCACAGAGTTCGGCAGGATACACATGATCAGGTCCGAGGGAATTTATCCACCATTACACTTTGAAGATGCCCAGCACCACCTCCTCAGTAATATGGGCACTTTTCAAGATTTCACTCTTTATTTCCCCAAGTTCTCTAGCTTTCATCTTCGCCACAGTAAACACTGATGCAAAGTACTTGTTTAGTATTGCAGCCATCTCTTGCAGTTCGACACAGAGGTGGCTTCGCTGATCTTTAAGGGGGCCTATTCTCACCCCTGTTACTCTTTCATCCTCATTGTATTTATAAAATCCCTTTGGGTTCTCCTTAACTCTATTAGCCAAAGTTCTCTCATGTCCTCTTTTTGCCCTCTGATTTATCCTGCATATACTCCTAATGGCCTTATGCTTATCTCGGGATTCACGCGATCCTGTTATGTTAGTTTTGGGAGTGACAGAAAAGACAAGGTGGATCCGGGAATAAAAGTTCTAAACTGGGGACCGTTGAATCTTACTAAAATGCAACTTGTTCTAAGTGATCTAGGAGTGATTACTTGGGGTTAAAGCTCAGACAGCAAGTGGAAGGTATTCAGGGAAGAAAGCGAGAGCCCAGGACAAATATATCCTCATGAAGACAGAGTGTGTGAACTTGATAAGAGAAGACAGGCACAGAAAGGCTTGGACTAAGAGAAAAAGACAGGTTTATGGCAAATGCTGAAAACTCAATATGGCAGGGTCCCTGCCACGGTCTAAGAAGTACAGGGGACTTAAGAGTGAAGTTGGAAATTTACGACTGCATGAGAAAACATGGATGGTGTGCGTGTGTGGAACGGACAGGGAGAGGGGGACGGGTGAGAGCGAGAGAGGCAGAGGAGAGAGAGAGAGAGAGAGAGAGAGAGAGAGAGAGAGAGAGAGAGACAGACAGGGGGGGATGGGGGGGGAGGAGAGAAAGAGAGAGAGAGAGACGGGGGGGTGGGTGGGGGGGGGGGAGGGAGAGGGAGACGGGGGGGGGGAGGGAGAGGGAGACGGGGGGGGGAGGGAGAGGGAGACGGGGGGGGAGTGAGAGGGAGACGGGGGGGGGAGGGGGAGGGAGACGGGGGGGGGGAGGGGGAGGGAGACGGGGGGGGGAGGGGAGGAGACGGGGGGGGGGAGGGGGAGGGAGACGGGGGGGGAGGGGAGGGAGACGGGGGGGAGGGGGAGGGGACGGGGGGGAGGGGAGGAGACGGGGGGGGAGGGGAGGGAGACGGGGGGGAGGGGGAGGGAGAGGGAGACGGGGGGGGAGGGAGAGGGAGACGGGGGGTGGGTGGGGAGGGGAGAGAGGGAGACGGGGGGTGGGTGGGGAGGGGAGAGAGAGAGACGGGGGGGTGGGGGGGAGAGAGAGAGAGACGGGGGGGTGGGGGGAGAGAGAGAGAGACGGGGGGTGGGGGGGAGAGAGAGAGAGACGGGGGGTGGGGGGGAGAGAGAGAGACGGGGTGGGGGAGAGAGAGAGAGACGGGGTGGGGGAGAGAGAGAGAGACGGGGGTGGGGGGGGGAGAGAGAGAGACGGGGGTGGGGGGAGGAGAGAGAGAGAGAGGGTGGGGGGGAGGAGAGGGAGACGGGGGGAGGGGGAGGGAGACGGGGGGAGGGGAGGGAGACGGGGGGAGGGGGAGGGAGACGGGGGGAGGGGAGGGAGACGGGGGGAGGGGGAGGAGACGGGGGGAGGGGGAGGGAGACGGGGGAGGGGGAGGGAGACGGGGGGAGGGGGAGGGAGACGGGGGGAGGGGGAGGGAGACGGGGGGAGGGGAGGAGGAGACGGGGGAGGGGGAGGGAGACGGGGGGAGGGGGAGGGAGACGGGGGAGGGGGAGGGAGACGGGGGGGAGGGGGAGGGAGACGGGGGGAGGGGGAGGGAGACGGGGGGAGGGGGAGGGAGACGGGGGGAGGGGGAGGGAGACGGGGGAGGGGGAGGGAGACGGGGGGGAGGGAGAGGGAGGTGGAGGCGGGGGGGGGAGGGCGAGGGAGACAGGGGGGAGGGGGGGAGAGAGAGAGACGGGGGGGGAGGGCGAGGGAGACAGGGGGGAGGGGGGAGAGAGAGAGACGGGGGGAGAGAGAGAGACGGGGGGAGAGAGAGAGACGGGGGGAGAGAGAGAGACGGGGGGAGAGAGAGAGACGGGGGGAGAGAGAGAGACGGGGGGAGAGAGAGAGACGGGGGGAGAGAGAGAGACGGGGGGAGAGAGAGAGACGGGGGGAGAGAGAGAGACGGGGGGGAGAGAGAGAGACGGGGGGAGAGAGAGAGACGGGGGGAGAGAGAGAGACGGGGGGAGAGAGAGAGACGGGGGGAGAGAGAGAGACGGGGGGAGAGAGAGAGACGGGGGAGAGAGAGAGACGGGGGGAGAGAGAGAGACGGGGGGAGAGAGAGAGAGACGGGGGGAGAGAGAGAGACGGGGGGAGAGAGAGAGACGGGGGGAGAGAGAGAGACGGGGGGAGAGAGAGAGACGGGGGGAGAGAGAGAGACGGGGGGAGAGAGAGAGACGGGGGGAGAGAGAGAGACGGGGGGAGAGAGAGAGACGGGGGGAGAGAGAGAGACGGGGGGAGAGAGAGAGACGGGGGGAGAGAGAGAGACGGGGGGAGAGAGAGAGAGACGGGGGAGAGAGAGAGAGACGGGGGGAGAGAGAGAGACGGGGGGAGAGAGAGAGACGGGGGGAGAGAGAGAGACTGGGGGTGGGGGGGAGAGAGAGAGAGACGGGGGGTGGGGGGGAGAGAGAGAGAGACGGGGGGTGGGGGGGAGAGAGAGAGAGACGGGGGGTGGGGGGGAGAGAGAGAGAGACGGGGGTGGGGGGGAGAGAGAGAGAGACGGGGGTCGGGGGGAGAGAGAGAGAGACGGGGGTGGGGGGGAGAGAGAGAGAGACGGGGGTGGGGGGGAGAGAGAGAGAGACGGGGGGTGGGGGGGAGAGAGAGAGAGACGGGGGTGGGGGGGAGAGAGAGAGAGACGGGGGTGGGGGGGGAGAGAGAGAGAGACGGGGGGTGGGGGGGAGAGAGAGAGAGAGAGACGGGGGGTGGGGGGGAGGGGAGAGAGAGAGAGAGACGGGGGTGGGGGGGAGGAGAGAGAGAGAGAGACGGGGGGGTGGGGGGGAGGAGAGAGAGAGAGAGACGGGGGTGGGGGGTGGAGAGAGAGAGAGAGAGAGAGAGAGACGGGGCGTGGGGGGGGGAGGAGAGAGAGAGACGGGGTGTGGGGGGGGGGGAGGAGAGAGAGAGACGGGGGGGATGGGGGGAGAGGAGAGAGAGAGAGAGAGAGAGAGAGAGAGAGAGAGAGAGAGTGAGAGAGACAGACAGACAGACAGGGGGATGGGGGGGAGGAGAGAGAGAGAGAGGGAGAGAGAGAGAGACGGGGCGATGGGGGGAGAGGAGAGAGAGAGAGAGAGAGAGAGACGAAGGGAGAGAGAGAGAGAGAGAGAGAGAGAGAGAGAGAGAGACAGACAGGGGGGATGGGGGGAGGAGAGAGAGAGAGGGGAGACGGGGGGAGGGAGAGGGAGACGGGGGAGGAGAGGGAGACGGGGGGCGGGGGAGGAGGGGAGACGGGGGGAGGGAGAGGGAGACGGGGGGAGGGAGAGGGAGACGGGGGAGGGAGAGGGAGACGGGGGGAGGGAGAGGGAGACGGGGGAGGGAGAGGGAGACGGGGGGAGGGAGAGGGAGACGGGGGAGGGAGAGGGAGACGGGGGAGGAGAGGGAGACGGGGGGAGGGAGAGGGAGACGGGGGGAGGGAGAGGGAGACGGGGGGAGGAGAGGGAGACGGGGGGAGGGAGAGGGAGACGGGGGGAGGGAGAGGGAGACGGGGGAGGGAGAGGGAGACGGGGGAGGGAGAGGGAGACGGGGGGAGGGAGAGAGGGAGACGGGGGGAGGGAGAGGGAGACGGGGGGGGAGGGAGAGGGAGACGGGGGGAGGGAGAGGGAGACGGGGGGAGGAGAGGGAGACGGGGGGAGGGAGAGGGAGACGGGGGGAGGGGAGAGGAGACGGGGGGAGGGAGGAGGGAGACGGGGGGAGGGAGAGGGAGACGGGGGGAGGGAGAGGGAGACGGGGGGAGGGAGAGGGAGACGGGGGGAGGGGAGAGGGAGACGGGGGGAGGGAGAGGGAGACGGGGGGGGGAGAGGGAGACGGGGGGGAGGGGAGAGAGAGACGGGGGGGGAGAGAGAGACGGGGGGGGGAGAGAGAGACGGGGGGGGAGAGAGAGACGGGGGGGGGAGAGAGAGACGGGGGGGGGAGGAGAGAGACGGGGGGGGAGAGGAGAGACGGGGGGGGAGAGAGAGACGGGGGGGGGAGACGGGGGGGGAGAGAGAGACGGGGGGGGAGAGAGAGACGGGGGGGGGAGAGAGAGACGGGGGGGGGAGAGAGAGACGGGGGGGAGGGGAGAGAGGACGGGGGGGGAGAGAGAGACGGGGGGGGGAGAGAGAGACGGGGGGGGGAGAGAGAGACGGGGGGGGAGAGAGAGACGGGGGGGGAGAGAGAGACGGGGGGGGAGAGAGAGACGGGGGGGAGAGAGAGACGGGGGGGGAGGGGAGGAGAGACGGGGGGGGAGAGAGAGACGGGGGGGGAGAGAGAGACGGGGGGGGAGAGAGAGACGGGGGGAGAGAGAGAGACGGGGGGAGAGAGAGAGACGGGGGGAGAGAGAGAGACGGGGGGAGAGAGAGAGACGGGGGGAGAGAGAGAGACGGGGGAGAGAGAGAGACGGGGGAGAGAGAGAGACGGGGGGAGAGAGAGAGACGGGGGGAGAGAGAGAGAGACGGGGGGAGAGAGAGAGACGGGGGGAGAGAGAGAGGACGGGGGGAGAGAGAGAGACGGGGGGAGAGAGAGAGACGGGGGGAGAGAGAAGACGAGAGACGAGA